>NC_069500.1:682839991-683140491 GCF_027579735.1 Bombina bombina | reverse complement strand
ATGGACAGGGAAATGGCCGCTCAGAAGGGCTCTGATCAGTCATAGTCGTCTGAGATTTTAACATGATAGGTTTCCTGAGCTGCTAAACTCCCAATATTTATTGAAAATAGGAGCCTGAACGGTCGGTAAACTTGATTTTTATGGAAATTGTGGCCGGAGCTGCTGAGATGTGCGACCGTTCAGCTCAGGTGCTGGCTCCGCCCCCTTTGCACTTATTTTAAGACTTACTCAGATAACAGAATTTATGCTTACCTGATAAATTACTTTCTCCAACGGTGTGTCCGGTCCACGGCGTCATCCATTACTTGTGGGAATATTCTCTTCCCCAACAGGAAATGGCAAAGAGCACAGCAAAAGCTGCCCATATAGCCCCTCCTCGGGCTCCGCCCCCCAGTCATTCGACCAACGGTTAGGAGAAAAAAAGGAGAAACTATAGGGTGCCGTGGTGACTGTAGTGTATAGAGAAAGAAATTTTTCAAACCTGATTAAAAAACCAGGGCGGGCCGTGGACCGGACACACCGTTGGAGAAAGTAATTTATCAGGTAAGCATAAATTCTGTTTTCTCCAACATTGGTGTGTCCGGTCCACGGCGTCATCCATTACTTGTGGGAACCAATACCAAAGCTTTAGGATACGGATGAAGGGAGGGAGCAAATCAGGTTACCTAGACAGAAGGCACCACGGCTTGCAAAACCTTTCTCCCAAAAATAGCCTCCGAAGAAGCATAAGTATCAAATTTGTAGAATTTGGCAAAAGTGTGCAGAGAAGACCAAGTCGCTGCCTTACATATCTGATCAACAGAAGCCTCGTTCTTGAAGGCCCATGTGGAAGCCACAGCCCTAGTAGAGTGAGCTGTGATTCGTTCAGGAGGCTGCCGTCCGGCAGTCTCATAAGCCAATCGGATGATGCTTTTAAGCCAGAAAGAAAGAGAGGTAGCAGTAGCTTTTTGTCCTCTCCTCTTACCAGAGTAAACGACAAACAAAGATGAAGTTTGTCTGAAATCCTTTGTTGCATCTGAATAGAACTTTAAAGCACGGACCACATCTAAATTGTGTAACAAACGTTCCTTCTTTGAAACTGGATTCGGACACAGAGAAGGAACAACTATTTCCTGGTTAATATTCTTGTTAGAAACTACTTTTGGAAGAAAACCAGGTTTAGTACGCAAAACAACTTTATCTGAATGGAACACCAGATAAGGTGGATCACACTGCAAAGCAGATAATTCAGAAACTCTTCTAGCAGAAGAAATAGCAATCAAAAACAGGACTTTCCAAGATAGTAACTTGATATCTATGGAATGTAAAGGTTCAAACAGAACCCCTTGAAGAACTGAAAGAACTAAATTTAGACTCCAAGGAGGAGTCATGGGTCTGTAAACAGGCTTGATTCTGACCAAAGCCTGTACAAAAGCTTGTACATCTGGCACAGCTGCCAGTCGTTTGTGTAACAAAACAGATAAAGCAGAAATCTGTCCTTTTAGAGCACTCGCTGACAACCCTTTATCCAAACCCTCTTGGAGAAAGGAGAGAATCTTAGGAATTTTAATCTTACTCCAGGAGAATCCCTTGGATTCACACCAACAGATATATTTTTTCCATATTTTATGGTAAATCTTTCTAGTCACAGGTTTTCTGGCTTGAGTATCTATCATTGAATTTGAAAACCCACGCTTGGATAAAATCAAGCGTTCAATTTCCAAGCAGTCAGCTGCAGAGAAACTAGGTTTGGATGTTCGAATGGACCTTGTACTAGAAGATCCTGTCTGAAAGGTAGCTTTCATGGTGGAGCCGATTACATATTCACCAGGTCTGCATACCAAGTCCTGCGTGGCCACGCAGGAGCTATCAGAATCACAGAGGCCTACTCCTGTTTGATCCTGGCCTGGGAAGGAGAGGAAACGGTGGAAACACATAAGCTAGGTTGAACGACCAAGGCGTCACTAATGCATCCACTAGAGTCGCCTTGGGATCCCTGGATCTGGACCCGTAGCAAGGAACCTTGAAGTTCTGACGAGACGCCATCAGATCCATGTCTGGAATGCCCCATAATTGGGTTAACTGGGCAAAGACCTCCGGGTGGAGTTCCCACTCCCCTGGATGAAAAGTCTGACGACTCAGATAATCCGCCTCCCAGTTGTCTACTCCTGGGATGTGAATTGCAGATAGATGGCAGGAGTGATCCTCCGCCCATTTGATGATCTTGGATACCTCTCTCATCGCCAAGGAACTCTTTGTTCCTCCCTGATAGTTGATGTAAGCTACAGTCGTCATGTTGTCTGACTGGAATCTTATGAATCCGGCCTTCGCTAGTTGAAGCCAAGCCCGGAGAGCATTGAATATCGCTCTCAGTTCCAGGATGTTTATCAGAAGAAGAGACTCTTCCCGAGACCATAGACCCTGATCTTTCAGGGAATCCCAGACCGCGCCCCAGCCTAATAGACTGGCGTCGGTCGTGACAATGAGTCACTCTGGTCTGCGGAAACTCATTCCCTGAGACAGGTGATCCTGAGTCAACCACCAACGGAGTGAGTCTCTGGTTACCTGGTCTACTTGAATCTGTGGAGACAAGTCTGCATAGTCCCCATTCCACTGATTGAGCATGCACAGTTGTAATGGTCTTAGATGAATTCGAGCAAAACGAACTATGTCCATTGCTGCAACCATCAATCCTACTACTTCCATGTACTGAGCTATGGAAGGCTGCAGAATAGAGTGAAGAACTTGACAAGCGTTTAGAAGCTTTGACTTTCTGACTTCTGTCAGGAAGATCTTCATTTCTAAAGAATCTATTATTGTTCCCAAAAAGGGAACTCTTGTTGACGGAGACAGGGAACTCTTTTCTACGTTCACCTTCCACCCGTGAGATCTGAGAAAGGCTAGAACAATGTCTGTATGAGCCTTTGCCTTGGAAAGAGACGACGCTTGAATTAGAATGTCATCTAGATAAGGTGCCACTGCAATGCCCCTCGGTCTTAGAACCGCCAGAAGGGACCCTAGCACCTTTGTGAAAATTCTGGGAGCAGTGGCTAAACCGAACGGGAGAGCCACGAACTGGTAATGTTTGTCCAGAAAGGCGAACCTTAGGAACTGATGATGATCTTTGTGGATAGGAATATGTAGGTACGCATCCTTTAAATCCACGGTAGTCATATATTGACCCTCCTGGATTGTAGGTAAAATTGTTCGAATGGTTTCCATTTTGAACGATGGAACTTGGAGAAACTTGTTTAGAATTTTTAAATCCAGAATTGGTCTGAAAGTTCCCTCTTTTTTGGGAACTACAAACAGGTTTGAGTAAAACCCCTGACCTTGTTCCACTGTTGGAACTGGGTGTATCACTCCCATCTTTAACAGGTCTTCTACACAATGTAAGAATACCTGTCTCTTTATTTGGTCTGAAGATAAGCGAGACATGTGGAACCTCCCCCTTGGAGGAAGTTCCTTGAATTCTAGAAGATAACTCTGAGAGACTATTTCTAGTGCCCAGGGATGCGGAACATCTCTTGCCCAAGCCTGAGCAAAGAGAGAGAGTCTGCCCCCTACTAGATCCAGTCCCGGATCGGGGGCTACCCCTTCATGCTCTCTTGGTAGCAGCAGCAGGCTTCTTGGCCTGTTTACCCTTGTTCCAGCCTTGCATTGGTTTCCAAGCTGGCTTAGCCTGGGAAGCGTTACCCTCTTGTCTAGAGGCTGCAGAGTTAGAAGCCGTTCCGTTCCTGAAATTACGAAAGGAACGAAAATTGGACTTATTCTTAGCCTTGAAAGGCCTATCCTGTGGGAGGGCATGGCCCTTCCCCCCAGTGATGTCTGAAATAATTTCTTTCAATTCTGGCCCAAAAAGGGTCTTACCTTTGAAAGGGATATTAAGCAATTTTGTCTTGGAAGATACATCCGCCGACCAAGACTTTAGCCAGAGCGCTCTGCGCGCCACAATTGCAAACCCTGAATTTTTAGCCGCTAATCTCGCTAATTGCAAAGCGGCATCTAAAATAAAGGAATTAGCTAACTTAAGTGCGTGAATTCTGTCCATGACTTCCTCATATGGAGTCTCCTTATTGAGCGACTTTTCTAGTTCATCGAACCAGAAACACGCCGCCGTAGTGACAGGAATAATGCACAAAATTGGTTGGAGGAGGTAACCTTGCTGAACAAAAATCTTTTTAAGCAAACCCTCCAATTTTTTATCCATAGGATCTTTGAAAGCACAATTGTCCTCAATGGGAATAGTCGTGCGTTTGGCTAGCGTAGAAACTGCCCCCTCAACCTTAGGGACTGTTTGCCATGTGTCCTTCCTTGGGTCGACCATGGGGAACAATTTCTTAAATATAGAAGGTGGGACAAAAGGTATGCCTGGCTTCTCCCACTCCTTAGTCACTATGTCCGCCACCCTTTTAGGTATCGGAAAGGCATCAGGGTGCACCGGGACCTCTAGGAATTTGTCCATCTTGCACAATTTTTCTGGAATGACCAAAGAGTCACAATCATCCAGCGTAGTTAGTACCTCCTTAAGTAATGCGCGGAGATGCTCTAACTTAAATTTAAACGTCACAACATCAGTTTCTGCCTGTTGAGAAATTATTCCTGAATCAGAAAGTTCTCCCTCCGACAAACCCTCCCTCACTGCAACTTCTGACTGGTGTGAGGGTATGACAGATAAATTATCGTCAGCGCCTTCTTGCTCCACTGTATTTAAAACTGAGCAATCACGCTTTCTTTGAAATGCTGGCATTTTGGATAAAATATTAGCTATGGAATTATCCATTACTGCCGTTAATTGTTGCATAGTAACAAGCATTGGCGCGCTAGATGTACTAGGGGTTGCCTGCGCGGGCATAACTGGTATTGACACAGAAGGAGAGGATGAAGAACTATCCCCACTACCTTCATTTGAGGAATCATCTTGGGCAACCTTATTAAATGTGACAGTACTGTCCTTACTTTGTCTGGACGCCATGGCACAATTATCACATACATTTGAAGGGGGGACCACCTTGGCCTCCATACATACAGAACATGTTCTATCTGAAGGTACAGACATGTTAGACAGGCTTACTAATAAGGTATACCAAAGCGCCAACTATACGAAGGCTGGGTCTGGACCTAATGCAATGTTGTCAAACGATTACAATAAACAATTTATTGAGTACACAAATAAGTTAAAAACATGGATCCATGTATAAACAATCAAATTTATACAACAATAATAGCTAAATGAATAGTTAAAACAAATAGTTATGTAACGGATATAGCATTTAAAATTGTGCAAACATTGCTCTTAAAAATATTCATAAAAAATTCCAAATTTAGTATAAGGCTCACAACAGAAATTCAACTTTGTGTTTACCATATACACATACACAAATTTGTACAGCAATAATAGCTAAATGAATAGTTAAAACAAATAGTTAAATAGCAGATATGGCATTTAAAATTGTGCAAACAATGCTCTTAAAAAATATTCCTAAAAAATTCCAAATTAAGTATAAGGCTCACAACAAAAATTCAACTTTGTGTTTACCACATACACATAATAGGTGAAATATATTAGTCAGTTATATAATATTATCTAACCAATAATGTTCTCGATTCTATGCAATACTAAATATTGCCAATAGTGACTAATGTGTAAGGCTCTGAGTAAGACCTTTAACTGTGTGTTTACCACATACGCATTGTCAAGTAAAAAATATTGTGACAGCAATAAGCCAATGTAAAGAATGTGTATCAAAAAAGTTGTGTCCAAAAATTAGTGTACAAAAGATATTAATGGTCAAAAAATAGGCTGATCTTCAAAAAACGTGAATTAAGAACAAAGATTGTGAAAAATGAAAAACCAAAAATTTACAAAAACATTGTGGTGTGTTCCAATAGTAACTTATATAAATGTAAATAATAGTCCAAAAAATAGTCCAACAGTGAAAACTTAATAGAAAAAATAATCCAACAATAAATTATAATAAGTAGTGTGTCTCTTTAAGAAAAAACAATAATCCTTAAAGTGTTGTGAATCCTAACAGCAATAGTTATGGTGATTTTCCAAGTGTTTTATACTGAATAGCAGTGTCAGTACTTGCTAGCCGTTTTCCAACCCAAAATTCTATCTTCTTGGCAAATATTTTGTTATAATCCCTGGATGATCCTTCTGTAAAAGAAAGATATGATGGTGTAGATTGTTTTTAGATCAATAAGTCTTGATAAAGGTCTCTTTGTGACCGAAACGCGTCAACTGGTAAGCACAATTTCATTTTTTATTGATCTAAAAACAATCTACACCATCATATCTTGGCAATATTTAGTATTGCATAGAATCGAGAACATTATTGGTTAGATAATATTATATAACTGACTAATATATTTCACCTATTATGTGTATGTGGTAAACACAAAGTTGAATTTTTGTTGTGAGCCTTATACTTAATTTGGAATTTTTTAGGAATATTTTTTAAGAGCATTGTTTGCACAATTTTAAATGCCATATCTGCTATTTAACTATTTGTTTTAACTATTCATTTAGCTATTATTGCTGTACAAATTTGTGTATGTGTATATGGTAAACACAAAGTTGAATTTCTGTTGTGAGCCTTATACTAAATTTCGAATTTTTTATGAATATTTTTAAGAGCAATGTTTGCACAATTTTAAATGCTATATCCGTTACATAACTATTTGTTTTAACTATTCATTTAGCTATTATTGTTGTATAAATTTGATTGTTTATACATGGATCCATGTTTTTAACTTATTTGTGTACTCAATAAATTGTTTATTGTAATCGTTTGACAATATTGCATTAGGTCCAGACCCAGCCTTCGTATAGTTGGCGCTTTGGTATACCTTATTAGTTTCATCTTTCCATTTTGACAACTAGGTGTCAAATTATCAAAGCCAGAGGTCTTATTTAGTAGGCGCTAGGTGTACTCCACTATCAATGTTAGACAGGCTTACACAGGTTAATAATGCAAAAAAAATGTTTTTAAACAAAACCGTTACTGTCTCTTTAAATGTTAAACAGAGCACAATTTATTTCTGAATGTGTGAAAAACTATGAAGCAAATATCCAATCTTTACCAAATTGTCACCCTAGTGTCTTAATGCTTTTAAAGTATTGCACCACAATTTTCAAGCCTGTAACCCCTTAAATGAGGAAACCGGAGGTGTTTTATCAATTAGGAATTTTAACCCCACTACAGTCCCAGCCACAGCGTTTGCTGCGACTTCACCTGTCCTTGGGGGTTATACGACACCAAAATAAGCCTTCCAGGAACGTTTTCAATGACCACCAGACCCTCTCACATGAAGCTGCATGCAAAAGAAACTGCGCAATTATGGCGCGAAAATGAGGCTCTGCCTACTATAGTGAAAGGCCCTTCCTGACTGGGAAGGTGTCTAAACGACTGCCTGGCGCTTAAAAACGTTCCCAAACACTAAAAGTTTTGAAAATCACTTCAAACCTCATAAAAAACTTAAATAAATCAATCGATTTAGCCCACAAGAGTGTCAACCAGTATATAGCCCATAATAAGCCTTCATTCTGTTAAGAGTCTAAGAAAATGGCTTACCGATCCAAAAGAGGGAAAATGACAGTCTTCTAGCATTACACAGTCTTAGAAAATGGACTAGTCATACCTTGAGCAGAAAAGTCTGCAAACTGTTCCCCCCAACTGAAGTTCTCTGGGCTCAACAGTCCTGCGTGGGAACAGTAATTGATTTTAGTTACTGCTGCTAAAATCATACTCCTCTTTTAAACAGAACTCTTCATCCTTTTCTGTTTTAGAGTAAATAGTACAAACCGGCACTATTTTAAAATAACAAACTCTTGATAAAAGAATAAAAAACTACAACTAAACACCACATACTCTTCACCATCTCCGTGGAGATGCTACTTGTTCAGAGCGGCAAAGAGAATGACTGGGGGGCGGAGCCTGAGGAGGGGCTATATGGGCAGCTTTTGCTGTGCTCTTTGCCATTTCCTGTTGGGGAAGAGAATATTCCCACAAGTAATGGATGACGCCGTGGACCGGACACACCAATGTTGGAGAAAATAATGTTTCATACATCTTAGCAGATCATGATACCTGGTGTCTTACTCTACTAGCAATTGTGTTGTAGTAAAGCAAATTGATTAAAGGGGCAGTAAACGCCTTGTAAATACAGTCTTCTGCTGTCTTAAAATAACATACTAGTTGAGTGTGATTTTTTTTTTTTTTTTTTTAACACCTTGTTGTTGCACTTGTTTTTCAGCTAAACTCTATCTACTGTTTGTATTACTTAGACATGCCAATAAGGACTCATTACTGGAGTAGACACAGCTACCCACTGTCATTTTGTTAGCAAAAGTTTTTGCAGTTTGGTTTCTTATGACCTACGCTGAGGTCAAATGGGTTTAATGCACCATATATATAAATAATGCCTTGCATGCATTTACTTTTACCTTTCTTTCCAGCTGAGATAAGGAAATCCACTACAACCCGTATTAAGCTTTTTTCAGGCAGATAACCAAAGTCAGGAGGAACTGTAAACAGAATGCAAAAAAATGTTACTTCTACTGTATTAACATGAAAAATAAATAGAAGTAAAATAGCAAGATCACGAATGGAAAGAACTGTCCTTATTAAAGGGACACTGAACCCAAATTTTTTATTTTGTGATTCAGATAGAGCATGCAATTTTAAGCAACTTTCTAATTTACTCCAATTAGCAAATGTTCTTCATTCTCTTGGTATCTTTATTTGAAAAGCAAGAATGTAAGTTTAGATGCCGCCTCATTTTGGTGAACAACCTGGGTTGTTCTTGTTGATTAGTGGATACATTCATCAACCAATAAACAAGTGCTGTCCAAGGTTCTGGACTTTCTTTTTCAAATAAAGATAGCAAGAGAATGAAGTGTCCCTTTAATCCACACAAGATCTTTCATTCCACTACCACTAAATAATTCACGTGACAATAAAATGTGTCTGAAAACAGGTTTTTATTTCATCAATAATATGAGTTCATGCTCCCTGCAATTTACAATTTTATATCAATTTGCACAATTTTATAATTAACATTTTTTATGTCCTAACACTTAAAGTGAATGTAAAGTTTAATGAATGAGTGCCCAGGCCAGGTTTGCTAAAGAAAAGGTAAGCATTTTTAAAAACAAACAAAAAACACTGCAATGTAAAGTTTAATGAATGAAACTGTTGTTAATAGCATTTTTAAAAACCGGGCACTTGTTCATTAAACTTTACATTTACTTTAAATGCAATTATAAATTATGATGATCATATTTCTTATGACACAAGTTTAATAATTAAAAAATGTGATCTATGCTATACTTTTAGCCCTTTAATTAACTAGGAAAGAGTGTGTTAATTCATACACATATTACATTATATTGTATAACTCAATACAAACAGAAAAAAGAAGCAACATGCTTCACCATATTTATACATTATTAAGGGTTTTCTACTTGTGTGCAAGATATACAAAAATATTTGATCAAACTAAAAGTATTTTGACTCCATTAGCTTGTGCCCTGTCTTGCTAGGGATCTGTTCACATCACAAAACTTCAACATGTTGAAACTTTAATAAATGAGGCCCATATTCTTAAAGTTTTACCAAACCACATAAGTATTGTGTTTATTAATGTGAATTTGAGCATGCACAAGAACTGCCAAAATGGGATTTGAAGTGTTCTAAGCTGATAAAACATAGAATTCAAAATATCATGCACAACACAGATGCAGAAACAGTCCAATGGCTTGGAAAATACCTGTGGAGTTCTCTCAACACAAAGTATGAGCCTTTTTGCAGTTTGAAGTGAATACAAAACGGTTTTCAAAAATGGATTGGAATGGTTTTGAATTTGAAAACAGAAAATCCATACAAATCACATATCACTACTCTTCTAATAGACTGGAACCTCTTATTAGATGGCTTATTGGTATTTTGTTTTTGGTATCATTAAAGGGGCTTTGCTGATGCATTACATGTTATTCGAGATCAGTGGTTTTCAAACCTGTTCTCAGGCCTCCCCAACAGGCCAGGTTTCCAGGATTACCTTGTATGAGAGCAGGTAAAATAAACATGTTTACTAATCAGCTGATTAATTCACCTGTGCTCCAATTTAGATAACCTCAACATGTTGCCTGTTAGGAAGGCCTGGGGACAGGCTTGAAAACCAATGCTCTAGATTAAGTCAGCCTTGTGCACTGCTAAAGAGGATTCCTTAAACAGCAATAAGAGATGAGAAACACAACTTTAAAGTGTGTAAATGTGCTCCAAAGTTGCTTTATACCAACAACAAAATACAGCTAAGTGAACGGGTAAAGCAGGCATGTAAACATATCTACTTACCTGAAGTTCTGCTTTGGGAAGAAGACAGGCTAGACAAGTACAGATGTCCCAGGATCCATGCTGCATTTGTTTGAAGGCCAATAACTCCAGAAAAGTTAATGATCTGTAGAAACAAAAGAATTCCTTATAGGCCAAACAACTATTTCCTCCGTTTGATAAGCAGTTGGGCCTTATTATTTGCAATAGGCCAGTGTATTTTAGCATTTTATCCTTTATGGCGCCACATAAGATGGATACCTTGTGTTTTCCCTTTTATACAACATAAATATGCCCATAAATGTTCTTTAACCCCTTAATGACCACAGCACTTTTCCATTTTCTGTCCGTTTGGGACAAAGGCTATTTTTACATTTTTGCGGTGTTTGTGTTTAGCTGTAATTTTCCTCTTACTCATTTACTGTACCCACACATATTATATACTGTTTTTCTCGCCATTAAATGGACTTTCTAAAGATACCATTATTTTCATCAAATCTTATAATTTACTATAAATTTTTTTATAAAATATGAGGAAAAATTGAAAAAAAAATACACTTTTTCTAACTTTGACCCCCAAAATCTGTTACACATCTACAATCACCAAAAAACACCCATGCTAAATAGTTTCTAAATTTTGTCCTGAGTTTAGAAATACCCAATGTTTACATGTTCTTTGCTTTTTTTGCAAGTTATAGGGCCATAAATACAAATAGCACTTTGCTATTTCCAAACCATTTTTTTTTTCAAAATTAGCGCTAGTTACATTGGAACCCTGATATCTTTCAGGAATCTCTGAATATCCATTGACATGTATATATTTTTTTTTAGTAGACAACCCAAAGTATTGATCTAGGCCCATTTTGGTATATTTCATGCCACCATTTCACCGCCAAATGCGATCAAATAAAAAAAATTGTTCACTTTTTCACAATTTTTTTCACAAACTTTAGGATTCTCACTGAAATTATTTACAAACAGCTTGTGCAATTATGGCACAAATGGTTGTAAATTCTTCTCTGGGGTCCCCTTTGTTCAGAAATAGCAGACTTATATGGCTTTGGTGTTGCTTTTTGGTAATTAGAATGCCACTAAATGCCACTGCGCACCACACGTGCATTATGCCCAGCAGTGAAGGGGTTAATTAGGGAGCATGTAGGGAGCTTTTTGGGGTAATTTTAGCTTTAGTGTAGTGTAGTAGACAACCCCAAGTATTGATCTAGGCCCATTTTGGTATATTTCATGCCACCATTTCACCGCCAAATGCGATCAAATAAAAAAAAAACGTTAAATTTTTCACAATTTTAGGTTTCTCACTAAAATCATTTACAAACAGCTTGTGCAATCATGGCAAAAATGGTTATAAATGCTTCTCTGGGATCCCCTTTGTTCAGAAATAGCAGACATATATGGCTTTGGCGTTGCTTTTTGGTATTTAGAAGGCCGCTAAATGCCGCTGCGCATCACACGTGTATTATGGCTAGCAGTGAAGGGGTTAATTAGGTAGCTTGTAGGGAGCTTGCAGGGTTAATATCACATTTAGTGTAGAGCTCAGCCTCCCACCTGAAACATCAGACCCCCTGATCCCTCCCAAACAGCTCTCTTCCCTCCCCCACCCCACCATTGTCCCCGCCATCTTAAGTACTGGCAGAAAGTCTGCCAGTACTAAAATAAAAGCTATATTTGTTGTTTTTTTGTGTTTTTAAAAAGCATATTTACATATGCTGCTGTTTACTATCCCCCCCTTAGCCCCCAACCTCACTGATCCCCCCCCAAACAGCTCAATAACCCTCCCACTCTAACTTAATCTGCGCCATCTTGGGTACTGGCAGCTGTCTGCCAGTACCCAGTTTAGAAGAAAACATGTTTTTTTTTTAATTTTTATTAAAATTTTCTGTAGTGTAGCTTCCCCCCACACAAAACCAACCCCCCACCCCTCCACGATCTCTTTTTGTGCTTTTGCACAAACAAGATTAGGGCATTTTTTTCTTAACAATATTTTCCGTAATGTAGCGGTTCCCACCCGCTCCCGCCCCGTGCACGCGCCCGCTCGCCAACCTCCGTGCACGCGCGCTCCCCCTAACGGTCCCGCCTCCGATCCCGCCCCCCTTGATGACACAGGATACACCGATGGCCGCCCATCCGCCTCCCAAGTCGGCTCCCACCCACCAACGATACCGGCCATCGATGTCCGGTGCAGAGAGGGCCACAGAGTGGCTCTCTCTGCATCGGATGGCCATGTAAGGTTATTGCAGGATGCCTCCATATCGAGGCATCACTGCAATAACCGGAAAGCAGCTGGAAGCGAGCAGGATCGCTTCCAGCTGCTTTCCACACCGAGGACGTGCAGGGTACGTCCTCAGGCGTTAACTGCCCTTTTTTTTAGGACGTACCCTGCACGTCCTCGGTCATTAAGGGGTTAAACAAAACTTCCCCACACTTAAAGGGACAGTGAAGTCAAAATTAAACCTAAACTAAATGTACTTCTTTGATCAATTTTGCTTTGTTCTCTCAGTAGCCATTGTTAAAGAATAATCCTATGTAAACTCAGGGGCGTGCATATGTCTTTAGTCATCTGGCAGCAATATTTGCAACAATGTTATACAAAGTTGTAAACACTGCTGCAATAGACTGCTAAACAGATGAAAGAAAAAAATTGGGTTTAGTATCCCTTTAATTTGATTGCATTAAAAAAGCAAATTATGGAATCTTACACAATTACATTTAGTGCATTGGTTAATGCCATGTTAAATCTAAGTAATGGCATATTTTGAAAGTGCATGGTATATAAATAAAAATTAAATAAATGTGGCTGTCAATCTCTATCAAATCACTGCTGCAAATGGCTGTGATCCAACACATTCACACACAAATATAACAGGGAACACACATACAGAGTGAACAGAATACAATGTTTATAGGTTTCAATAAGGCAACATCAAAACATGAGTAGCAATTCTGCACAGGCAATATCGACATTTTGTTCAACTTTTAACTGGGTTTAATGTTGTGTGAAGCTAGAAATCTGTGCACATGAAACAATGTTTAATGATTAAAAGAGACATTAACGTCATTTTTCTTATTCATTCATCAGAATTTATACACTGCATTGCAAATGATCTGCATGCAAAATACACTTTTTAAAAGCATTTATTTTTTTGTTAGCTCAAATATGTATTGAATTGCATTCGCTGTACACAACCCTTGAAAAGTCTCTTGAATTACCTTATTATTGGGAAAAATATAAACTAGTTGCTGCAAATATCAACCAATCACTGTGCAGCATCTAAATGTGTCAATATTCTGTATTACATGGAATGGTGACAAATAATAATAAACCTGATCTTTGCTCATTACGCTCTCTCTTAGCTAACAGCACATGAGCAGCCATAACATCATGACAAATCCCATATGGTATTACGCCTTACCTGAAGTGCCAGTGCTGATGTGAAAGCTAAACAGTATTTACACTAACACACACAACAGAAGACAACTGACTAGTGAGCACTGTCTCTAGGAGAAGAATAGAGCAAGGCCACGCCAGAGGCTTTAAGGATTACCCTGGGTTTTCTTGCTGCTGTTCAGTTCCTGGTCTGAGGAATATACTGTAGGTGGACAAACCTTTCCATTTTGTTAAATTAAGGTGCATATTGTGGCTTTATACTTCATTCTTTAATGCATGAATCTTATGTTTATTGTGGGTAAAATAAATGCTTGTGGCTCAGAGATAACATATTGTACTTATTCCCTACAGCATTAAAGGGATAGTAAACACCAAAGATAGATAATCCCTTTATTTACCATTCCCCAGTTTTGCACAACCAACATGGTTATATTAAAGGGACACTGTACCCAAAAATTTAATTTCATAATTCAGATTGAGCATGAAATTTCAAGAAAATTTTGAATTTACTCCTATTA
Organism: Bombina bombina; assembly: GCF_027579735.1. Classification (NCBI taxonomy): domain Eukaryota; kingdom Metazoa; phylum Chordata; class Amphibia; order Anura; family Bombinatoridae; genus Bombina; species Bombina bombina. The sequence goes on along the minus strand of NC_069500.1, from coordinate 683,126,254 downwards.
TCAAATTTTCTTCATTCTCTTGGTATCTTTATTTGAAATGCAAGAATGTAAGTTTAGATGCCGGGCCATTTTTTGTGAACAACCTGGGTTGTCCTTGCTGATTGGTGGATAAATTCATCCACCAATAAAAAAGTGCTGTCCAGAGTACTGAAACCAAAAAAATGCTTAGATGCCTTTTTAAAAAAAATGATAGCAAGAGAACGAAGAAAAATTGATAAAAGGAGTAAATTAGAAAGTTGCTTAAAATTGCATGCTCTTTCTGAATTACAAATGAACAAATTTGGGTTCAGTGTCCCTTTAATATACTTTTTACCTCTGTAATTACCTTGTATCTAAAGCTTCTGCTGACTGCTTCCTTATTTCAGATCTTTTGACAGATCTGCATTTTAACCAATCAGTGCGGACACACAAATAACTCCATGTGCATGAACACAATGTTATTTATATGAAACACATGAACTAATGCCCTCTAGCTGTGAAAAACTGTCAAATGCATTCAGATAAGAGGCTGCCTTCAAGGGTTTAGAAATGAACATATGAGCCTACCTAGGTTTAGCTTTCAACTAAGAATACCAAGAGAACAAAGCAAATGTAATGATAAAAATAAAATGTTTAAAATTACATGCCCTATCTGAATCATGAAAGTTCAATTTGGACTTTACTACCCCTTTAACATTTTTTTATTGGTGCCATGTTGTTGTTTTTTACTTTTTTGTGTATAATTTTGCTATTCACAACAAACACACTTTGTTCTATGCAGAGCATACACAGTTGCTGAGCATATCATTCTGTTGCTAAAAAGTGGTTTGGGAGACAACTACAAGTTACAACTATTTTTGCAGAAAAACAAAGAGCCACAAGTGCTGACAACAAAACAAATGGGTGAGGGAGGTAGTAGTGACTTATTTATGGTCAACAAACACTCAATATAGGATCAGTTCTGTGAGATATACGATACGGTTAAAGGGACACTGAACCCAAATTTTTTCTTTCATGATTCAGATAGAGCGTGACATTTTAAGCAACTTTCTAATTTACTCCTATTATCAATTTTTCTTCATTCTCTTGGTATCTTTATTTGAAATGCAAGAATGTAAGTTTAGATGCCGGCCCATTTTTGGTGAACAACCTAGGTTGTCCTTGCTGATTGGTGGATAAATTCATCCACCAATCAAAAATGGCTGTCCAGAGTCCTGAACCCAAAAAAGTTTAGATGCCTTCTTTTTCAAATAAAGATAGCAAGAGAACGAAGAAAAATTGATAATAGGAGTCAATTAGAAAGTTGATTAAAATTGCCTGCTCTATCTAAATCACGAAAGAAAAAAATTGGGTTCAGTGTCCCTTTAAGATAATCAAATGTCAACTTGACAGACAGAGGACCAATTGTTTGAAACAAGATTTGCTCTTTCAAATCAGTCATTGCAACATATGTGATAATTTTGTACAATATGTCTATATTGTATTCTAGGCGATGACCTAATCACAGGTGAATGCTATGCCCATGACAATTTCCAACTACCTAGAGGGGCAAGAGGTCATTCATATGGAAGTGTGTATGTGGTGTATGCTGCTTTTAGGGGATACAGGCTACTTATACAGTAAATACAGTAGGTAGCTGCCATTTTAAAAATAAGACTACCAACCTGAAAAGCACTGGGCCTCTCTTTGGAAGGAAGAAGCTTCCCTACTGTGTGCCTATTGCTGGTCATGTGCGCAGTGTAGGAGAGGTGCTCTGATGGACTACTGAGACAGGTGATCACATCACAGTGTTGATAAATGACATGTTAAAGCAAGGGGCAGAAAGGGGTTTTATAACACCCCCCATCCTCACCAATGAAAGGAAAATACTTCAAGAGACAACTACAGTGTGGTTGTGTAGAACATAAAATATATATAATATCTGACGTTTGTCAATGTGCACATGCCTAAGGAAATTTGATCTTATATTGCACAATCTAATACCTTCAATATTCATCGGTAAAATCTCAACTTACTAGTGCTAAATAACAGAATTTATGTTTACCTGATAAATTTCTTTCTCCAACGGTGTGTCCGGTCCACGGCTTCATCCTTACTTGTGGGATATTCTCTTCCCCTACAGGAAATGGCAAAGAGAGCACACAGCAAGAGCTGTCCATATAGCCCCCCCTCTGGCTCCGCCCCCCAGTCATTCGACCGACGGTTAGGAGAAAAAGGAGAAACTATAGGGTGCCGTGGTGACTGTAGTGTATAAAGAAAGAAATATTTTCAAACCTGATTAAAAACCAGGGCGGGCCGTGGACCGGACACACCGTTGGAGAAAGAAATTTATCTGGTAAACATAAATTCTGTTTTCTCCAACATTGGTGTGTCCGGTCCACGGCTTCATCCTTACTTGTGGGAACCAATACCAAAGCTTTAGGACACGGATGAAGGGAGGGAGCAAACCAGGTTACCTAAACGGAAGGCACCACGGCTTGCAAAACCTTTCTCCCAAAAATAGCCTCCGAAGAAGCATAAGTATCGAATTTGTAAAATTTGGCAAAAGTGTGCAGAGAAGACCAAGTCGCTGCCTTACATATCTGATCAACAGAAGCCTCGTTCTTGAAGGCCCATGTGGAAGCCACAGCTCTAGTAGAATGAGCTGTAATTCGTTCAGGAGGCTGCCGTCCGGCAGTCTCATAAGCCAATCGGATGATGCTTTTCAGCCAAAAGGAAAGAGAGGTAGCAGTAGCTTTCTGCCCTCTCCTCTTACCAGAATACACAACAAACAAGGATGATGTCTGTCTGAAATCCTTTGTTGCTTCTAAATAGAACTTTAAAGCACGAACCACATCTAGATTGTGTAACAAACGTTCCTTCTTTGAAACTGGATTCGGACACAGAGAAGGAACAACAATTTCCTGGTTAATATTCCTGTTAGAAATGACCTTTGGAAGAAAACCAGGCTTGGTATGTAAAACTACCTTATCTGTATGGAAAATCAGATAGGGAGAAGAACACTGCAAAGCAGACAATTCAGAAACTCTTCTAGCAGAAGAAATAGCAACCAAAAACAGAACTTTCCAAGATAGTAACTTAATATCTATGGAATGCATGGGTTCAAAAGGAACCCCCTGAAGAACTGAAAGAACCAAGTTTAGACTCCATGGAGGAGTCATAGGTCTATAGACAGGCTTGATCCTGACTAACGCCTGTTCCTTGGAATTTTAATTTTACTCCAAGAGTATCCCTTGGATCTGCACCAACAGATATATTTTTGCCATATCTTATGGTAAATTTTCCTAGTCACAGGCTTTCTGGCCTGAACTAGAGTATCTATAACCGAGTCAGAAAATCCACGCTTAGATAGAATCAAGCGTTCAATTTCCGAGCAGTCAGTTGGAGAGAGACTAGATTTGGATGTTCGAATAGACCTTGTACTAGAAGATCCTGCCTCAAAGGTAGCTTCCATGGTGGAGCCGATGACATATTCACCAGGTCTGCATACCAAGTCCTGCGTGGCCACGCAGGAGCTATTAGAATCACCGAGGCCTGCTCCTGTTTGATCCTGGCTACAAGCCTGGGAAGGAGAGGAAACGGTGGAAACACATAAGCTAGGTTGAACGACCAAGGCTCTACTAATGCATCCACCAGTGCCGCCTTGGGGTCCCTGGATCTGGATCCGTATTGAGGAACCTTGGCGTTCTGGCGAGACGCCATCAGATCCATATCTGGAATGCCCCATAGTTGAGTTAACTGGGCAAAAACCTCCGGGTGGAGTTCCCACTCCCCCGGATGAAAAGTCTGACGACTCAAATAATCCGCCTCCCAGTTGTCCACTCCTGGGATGTGAATTGCAGATAGGTGGCAGGAGTGATCCTCCGCCCATTTGATGATCTTAGATACCTCTCTCATCGCTAAGGAACTCTTTGTTCCCCCCTGATGATTGATGTACGCTACAGTCGTCATGTTGTCCGACTGGAACCTTATGAATTTGGCCTTTGCTAGGTGAGGCCAAGCCAGGAGCGCATTGAATATCGCTCTTAGTTCTAAAATGTTTATCGGAAGAAGAGAATCTTCTCGAGACCATAGACCTTGAGCTTTCAGAGAGTCTCAGAGAGTCCCAGACCGCGCCCCAGCCTAAGAGACTGGCGTCGGTCGTGACAATGACCCACTCTGGTCTGCGGAAACTCATTCCCTGAGACAGGTGATCGTGAGACAACCACCAGCGGAGAGAATCCCTGGTTACCTGGTCTACTTGAATCTGGGGAGACAAGTCTGCATAGTCCCCATTCCACTGATTGAGCATGCACAGTTGTAATGGTCTTAGATGAATTTGAGCAAAAGGAACTATGTCCATTGCTGCAACCATTAATCCTACTACTTCCATGCACTGAGCTATGGAAGGCTGAAGAATAGAGTGAAGAACTTGACAAGCGTTTAGCAGCTTTAACTTTCTGACTTCTGTCAGGAAGATCTTCATTTCTACAGAATCTATTATTGTTCCCAAAAAGGGAACTCTTGTTGACGGGGACAGGGAACTCTTTCCTACGTTCACCTTCTTTAAGTCCACGGTAGTCATATATTGACCCTCCTGGATTGTTGGTAAGATCGTCCTAATAGTTTCCATTTTGAATGATGGAACTCTGAGGAATTTGTTTAGAATTTTTAAATCCAGAATTGGCCTGAAAGTTCCCTCTTTTTTGGGAACTACGAACAGATTTGAGTAAAAACCCAGACCTTGTTCCGCTGTTGGAACTGGGTGTATCACTCCCATCTTTAATAGGTCTCCTACGCAATGTAGGAATGCCTGTCTCTTTATCTGGTCTGAAGATAAGCGAGACATGTGGAACCTTCCCCTTGGAGGAAGTTCCTTGAATTCTAGAAGATACCCCTGAGAAACTATTTCTAGTGCCCAGGGATCCGGAACATCTCTTGCCCAAGCCTGAGCAAAGAGAGAGAGTCTGCCCCCTACTAGATCCGGTCCCGGATCGGGGGCTACCCCTTCATGCTGTCTTGGTAGCAGCAGCAGGCTTTTTGGCCTGTTTACCCTTGTTCCAGCCTTGCAATGGTTTCCATGCTGGTTTAGGCTGGGAAGAGTTGCCTTCTTGTCTGGAGGCCGCCGAGTTAGGATTCGGTCCGTTCCTGAAATTGCGAAAGGAACGAAAATTAGATTTGTTCTTAGCATTGAAAGGCCTATCCTGTGGGAGGGCATGTCCCTTTCCACCAGTAATGTCTGAAATAATCTCTTTCAATTCCGGCCCGAAAAGGGTCTTACCCTTGAAAGGAATATTAAGCAGTTTATTCTTGGACAACACATCCGCCGACCAGGATTTTAGCCAAAGCGCTCTGCGCGCCACTATTGCAAAACCTGAATTTTTCGCCGCTAACAGCCAATTGGAAAGCGGCATCCAAAATAAAGGAATTAGCCAACTTTAGTGCGTGAATTCTGTCCATGACTTCATCATATGGAGTCTCTTTTTGGAGCAAATTTTCTAGTTCCTCGAACCAAAAATATGCTGCCGTGGTGACAGGAATAATGCACGAGATTGGTTGGAGAAGGAAACCTTGCTGAACAAATATTTCTGATATTTTGAAAAAACTATGAAGGCAATGTCCGATTTTAACAAAATTTGGACCCCAGAGTCCTAATGCCTTGAAAGTATTGCACACCAAGTTTCAAGACTTTAACCCTTAAAATGAGCAAACCGGAGCTATTTGTTCAATTTAACAATTTTAATACACCACAATCACTGCCACAGCCTTGCTGCGGCTTTTTACCTTCCCTGAGAGTTATTCAGCACTGAAATAAACCTTCCAGAGTCCGTTTTAGTATGCCACAGGACCCCTCACATGAAGCTGCATGCACTGCCATGGAAATAAACTGCGCAATTGAGGCGCGAAAACGGGGCCTCCTTCCTCTGCATACCAGAGTGAAGGGGCCTTTCTGACTGAAATAGTAGTCTAACTAAATGCCAGGCGATAAAAACGTTCCCAAAAGTGCTTTTAATTACACAAAACACTCTAAATGCCATTAAAATATGAAATAAATCAATCGATTTAGCCCACAATAGTGTCAACCAGTATAGAGCCCATTTGTAAGCCTTAATCTGTTATGAGTCTAAGAAAATGGCTTACTTACCCCTTAAGGGAAAACTGACAGTCTTCTAGCATTAACATGTCTTGTTAGAAATATGACTGATCATACCTTGATCAGAAAAGTCTGCAATCTGTTCACCCCAACTGAAGTTCTCTGGGCTCAACAGTCCTGCGTGGGAACAGCAATTGATTTTAGTTACTGCTGCTAACATCATACTCCCACATACTCTTTACCATCCCCGTTCAGAGCGGCAAAAAGAATGACTGGGGGGCGGAGCCAGAGGGGGGGGCTATATGGACAGCTCTTGCTGTGTGCTCTCTTTGCCATTTCCTGTAGGGGAAGAGAATATCCCACAAGTAAGGATGAAGCCGTGGACTGGACACACCAATGTTGGAGAAAACTTCTTTTTTTTTAACTTGAGGCCACTGTTTTAGTCTTGAATACAACTGTGCAAGACAAACTTGTATACTTTTTTAAAAAAAAAAAAAAGATGAGACCATAAGAACAACTTGCAGATCACAATCTAACTATAGGGCACACCTGAACTACATAGACCAACAACATGTCTAGATGTGATTTCACGTGCAAATCATATAATTGTTAAGAACCATTTGCTGTTCTAGATCTGTGGATACTGAAGACTAAATAAATCGATCTGTTGTTTATCACTCTTGGACTGTAATAGATATTTTCTAATATCAACTAGCTAACTTACAGAGTCCAGTAAGGTTTGGTACCACAAGTCAGAAAAATCTTTCTTTAGGTCAGTTGACCAAAGCTTTGGCCTTTAAATCTTTGACCCATATAGATGTTTAAATACTGTGGTACTTTGCTCTAAGTACCACTGCAACATAGAACAAATGGTTTTGTTTTTTTAAAATTGCCCCCTATAGATTTGTGATATAGATTTTGTGACTTCACCTATAAATTACCTACATGATACCACAAAGAGCTTTTTTTTAAATACTGCCACCTATTGGTATGTGATTTCCAACATTGTACCACAAATAGCATTGAGATTTTTTTTCTACAGTTGTTTAGCTACAACAGTTCGCATAATGATGGCTTTACTAAACTTATGAAGGTGACCCAGGTAGTAAGCAAAAAGGAGGATTACAATACAACTGAGCCATTTTATCAGGAATGGGCAAATGTTTTTCAGTTTGGCAGGAATATTGGAAACTTGTATCAAGTGAGGATGCGTACAAGTCTGCTTTCGCTGAAGTAAAAGGCGCAGGCTCACTAATATGGAGGATATCGATAACAGCTTAAAGGGACACAACCCAAATTTTTTCTTTTGTGATTCAGATAGAGCAAGCAATTTTAAGCAACTTTCTAATTTATTCCTATTATCAATTTTACTTTGTTCTCTTGCTATCTTTATTTTAAAAAAAAAATGATTTTTTTTTTTTTTTTTTTTTTGGTTCAGTACTCTGGACAGCACTTTTTTATTGGTTGATGAATTTATCAACCAATCAGCAAGAAAAACCCAGGTTATTAACCAAAAATGGGCCGGCATCAAAACTTACATTCTTGCATTTCAAATAAAGATAGCAAGAGAATGAAGAAAATTTGATAATAGAAGTAAATTAGAAAGTTGCTTAAGATTGCATGCTCTACCTGAATCACAAAAGAAAAAAACTGGGTTCAGTGTCCCTTTAACCCCTTAATGACCACAGCACTTTTCCATTTTTTGTCTGTTTGGGACCAAGGCTATTTTTACATTTCTGCTGTGTTTGTGTTTAGCTGTAATTTTCCTCTTACTCATTTAATGTACCCACACATATTATATACCGTTTTTCTCGCCATTAAATGGACTTTCTAAAAATACCATTATTTTCATCATATCTTATAATTTACTATAAAAAAAATTATAAAATATGAGGAAAAATGGAAATAAAACACACTTTTTCTAACTTTGACCCCCAAAATCTGTTACACATCTACAACCACCAAAAAACACCCATGCTAAATAGTTTCTAAATTTTGTCCTGAGTTTAGAAATACCCAATGTTTACATCTTCTTTGCTTTTTTTGTAAGTTATAGGGCCATAAATACAAATAGCACTTTGCTATTTCCAAACCATTATTTTTCAAAATTAGCGCTAGTTACATTAGAACACTAATATCTTTCAGGAATCTCTGAATATCCATTGACATGTATATATTTTTTTTTAGTAGACATCCCAAAGTATTGATCTAGGCCCATTTTGATATATTTCATGCCACTATTTCACCGCCAAATGCGATTAAATACAAAAAATTGTTCACTTTTTCACAAATTTTTTCACAATCTTTTGGTTTCTCACTGAAATTATTTACAAACAGCTTGTGCAATTATGGCTTAAATTATTGTAAATTATTCTCTGGGATCCCCTTTGTTCAGAAATAGCAGACATATATGGCTTTGGCATTGCTTTTTGGTAATTAGAAGGCTGCTAAATGCCACTGCGCACTACACGTGTATTATGCCCAGCAGTGAAGGGGTTAATTAGAGAGCATGTAGGGAGCTTTTAGGGGTAATTTTAGCTTTAGTGTAGTGTAGTAGACAACCCAAAGTATTGATCTAGGCCAATTTTGGTATATTTCATGCCACCATTTCACCGCCAAATGCGATCAAATTAAAAAAAACGTTAATTTTTTCACAATTTTAGGTTTCTCACTGAAATCATTTACAAACAGCTTGTGCAATTATGGCACAAATAGTTGTAAATGCTTCTCTGGGATCCCCTTTATTCAGAAATAGCAGACATATATGGCTTTGGCGTTGCTTTGTGGTAATAAGAAGGCCGCCAAATGCCGCTACGCATCACACTTGTATTATGGCTAGCAGTGATGGGGTTAATTATGTAGCTTGTAGGGAGCTTGCAGGGTTAATTTTAGCTTTAGTGTAGAGCTCAGCCTCCCACCTAAAACATCAGACCCCCTGATCCCTCCCAAACAGCTCTCTTCCCTCCCCCACCCCACAATTATCCCCGCCATCTTAAGTACTGGCAGAAACTCTGCCAGTACTAAAATAAAAGCTATATTTGGGCTTTTTTTGTGTGTGGCATATTTACATATGCTGCTGTGTAGGATCCCCCCTTAGCCCCTAACCTCACTGATCCCCCACCAAGCAGCTTTCTAACCCTCCCCCTCTGCCTTAATGGGCGCCATCTTGGGTACTGGCAGCTGTCTGCCAGTACCCAGTTTAGTAAAAAAAAGTATGATTTTTGGGGGTTTTTTTGCCCTTTTCTGTAGTGTAGCTTTCCCCCCCCCCCCCAAGACCAACCCCCCACCCCTTCAGGAACCCTTAGATTATTATTATTATTTTTTTATTTGTTTTTTTTTTTAACTTTTCTTAACCTTTTTTTTCTGCAGTGTAGCGGTTCCCTCCCGCTCCCAACCCGTGCACGCGCCCCCCCCCCGCCCCCCGTGCACGCGCGCGCTCCCGTGCGCGCCCCCCGTATGTCCCGTACCCGATCCCGCCCCCCTCCACACCACCCGGCACATCGATGGCCGCCCACCCGCCTCCCAGACTTGCTCCCACCCACCAACGATACCGGCCACCGATGTCCGGTGCAGAGAGGGCCACAGAGTGGCTCTCTCTGCATCGGATGGCCAAGGGGGGTTATTGCAGGATGCCTCGATATCGAGGCATCACTGCAATAACCGGAAAGCAGCTGGAAGCGAGCAGGATCGCTTCCAGCTGCTTTCCAGACCAAGGACGTACGCCACACGTCCTCGGTCATTAACTGTATTTTTTTTGAGGACGTGTGGCGTACGTCCTTGGTCATTAAGGGGTTAAGTAATAGGTAGTGGCATGGACAAGTAAAAAGATGGGCTTTAACTCAGTTCCTCAGAAAAAGGCATAATGTGGTATGGCGTGTCTAATTGCAGAAAAACTAACACCAGGAATCTATGGAACACAGATTAGGAAACTATGATATATTTTATAGGCACCCACAAATAAAAGCAGCAGTGTAATAAAAGAAAGCAATAAACTATCTTGGGCTAAAGCAACCCTATTTGACACTATGCTTATTATAAATAAAAGGTGTTTATTAAAGCGCACACTCAAACCAGTGAAACTAATTATTTTACCTATGACGACCCACAGAGCGAATGTACTTAGTGGCTTCACAAATTAGTGTATCAATTTCTTAGGTTAACAGAAGTTGAAGAGATCTGAGAGATCTGCCACACTATATTTTACATACCTGAGTTATTGATCGGATCACTTCATTAAGTTTGTTTTGAAACTGGGAGGACTGGATAGCTTCAGATTTCAGCTGGGGAGAAACATAATATATAAGTTTTACAATTTTGGTAATTAACAGATATTAAATGGAGAAATGGGTACTATTATATGTTATTAAATGTTCAAGGTATCTAGGAATAGAAAAAAAAATGAATGGTAAATCTTTTTCGAGCACTGCAAGTTATGTTCCCAGGAAACTTCCTTAGAAATGTTCAGTCAACTTTTAACAGCTTTATATGGGTCCAGAGTGTTATATCCAACCCAATTACATTAATTGATTCTCATAATTATGTGCTTCATGTAGGAGAGAGAGTTCTTAATATGTGACATGTAACACTATATAGATCTTTTTTTGCAAGTTTGAATGATGATATTTTTGGAAGTAAATATGTTGGGATTTTCCCTACCGCTTTCCTTATTACTCCACATTATTGTAGGACCTACAAATCAAAGCATTTTTATGGAGGGTTGTCCAGAAACAGCACTTTTTAGACTATTGCATATCCTATGGCCTTATTGGGTTAACAAAGAAATGTTGTTATATTGTGTATTAATGAATTTCTGTTTTTTATAAGCTTGCATATTATTATTAAGCTTTTTATTTATTATTTACATAAGAAATGTGTATGTGTCTTGCACCAAAGCTAGATAAGTTATTTGATTTTGAGTTGTTGAATTAAAGTGCCATAAAACATTTTGAGTTATGTGCATATTATTAAAGGGTTAACTGAGGTAAAACAATGTGTGAAAAAAGTGTAAAATAAAGCTTATAAGTATTTTAATAAAATTTCCAAAAATCTGCAAAATTACTTAGTTTAGTTACTGTGTGCATTATATATTTAGAAACTTATGTTAGTTCATACTGTTTTATGTCTCATTAAAAGGGAGCTCTATTTGTACTGTGTGTATGTTTCCGAGGCTTACCACAGAATGGATATTTGTTGTTGTTTAGTCGTTTATGGGCTCCACAATTACAAATTTGACTCAACCCATAAAAGTGCCAGTCTAGACTGTGCCTCTTTATGTCTCTAGATTAACACTACATCCTTTAAAACTAACGCCTAGATTTAGAGTTCTGCGTTAGCCGTCAAAAGCAGCGTTAAGGGCTCCTAACGCTGCTTTTTACCGCCCGCTGGTATTTAGAGTCAGCCAGGAAAGGGTCTAACGCTCACTTCCAAGCCGCGACTTTTCCATACCGCAGATCCGACTTACGCCAATTGCGTATCCTATCTTTTCAATGGGATATTCCCAACGCTGGTATATAGAGTCTTGGCTGAAGTGAGCGGTACACCCTCTACCGACAAGACTCCATCCGCAGAAAAAAGTCAGTAGTTAAGAGCTTTCTGGGCTAACGCCGGTTTATAAAGCTCTTAACTACTGTGCTCTAAAGTACACTAACACCCATAAACTACCTATGTACCCCTAAACCGAGGTCCCCCCACATCGCCACCACTCTAATAATTTTTTTAACCCCTAATCTGCTGCCCCTAACATCGCAGACACCTACATAATATTTATTAACCCCTAATCTGCCCCCCCCCCCAACGTCGCCGCCACCTACCTGCACTTATTAACCCCTAATCTACCGACCGGACCTTGCCACTACTCTAATAAATGTATTAACCCCTAAAGCTAAGTCTAACCCTAACACCCCCCTAAGTTAAATATAATTTTAATCTAACGAAATAAATTAAATATTATTAACTAAAGTCTTCCTATTTAAAACTAAATACTTACCTGTAAAATAAACCCTAATATAGCTACAATATAACAAATAATTATATTGTAGCTATTTTAGGATTTATATTTATTTTACAGGCAACTTTGTATTTATTTTAACTAGGTACAATAGCTATTAAATAGTTATTTACTATTTAATCGCTACCTAGTTAAAATAATTACAAAATTACCTGTAAAATAAATCCTAACCTAAGTTACAATTAAACCTAACACTACACTATCAATAAATTAATTAAATAAAATACCTACAATTAAACCTAACACTACACTATCAATAAATTAATTAAATACAATACCTACAAATAAATACAATGAAATAAACTAACTAAAGTACACTATCAATAAATAAATTAAATCAATTAACTACAAGTACCTACAATTAAATAAACTAAACTAAATTGCAAAAAATAAAAAAAGATTACAAGAATTTTAAGCTATTTACACCTACTCTAAGCCCCCTAATAAAATAACAAAGCCCCCCAAAATAAAAAAAATCCCTACCCTAATCTAAAACACAATTTATGCTTACCTGATAAATTTATTTCTCTTGTGGTGTATCCAGTCCACGGATCATCCATTACTTGTGGGATATTCTCATTCCCAACAGGAAGTTGCAAGAGGACACCCACAGCAGAGCTGTTATATAGCTCCTCCCCTAACTGCCATATCCAGTCATTCGACCGAAAACACGCAGAGAAAGGAGAAAACATAGGGTGAAGTGGTGACTGTAGTTTAAATGAAAAAATTACCTGCCTTAAAATGACAGGGCGGGCCGTGGACTGGATACACCACAAGAGAAATAAATTTATCAGGTAAGCATAAATTGTGTTTTCTCTTGTAAGGTGTATCCAGTCCACGGATCATCCATTACTTGTGGGATACCAATACCAAAGCTAAAGTACACGGATGAAGGGAGGGACAAGGCAGGTACTTAAACGGAAGGTACCACTGCTTGTAAAACCTTTCTCCCAAAAATAGCCTCCGAAGAAGCAAAAGTATCAAATTTGTAGAATTTTGAAAAAGTATGAAGCGAAGACCAAGTCGCCGCCTTGCAAATCTGTTCAACAGAAGCCTCATTTTTAAAGGCCCAAGTGGAAGCCACAGCTCTAGTAGAATGAGCTGTAATCCTTTCAGGAGGCTGCTGGCCAGCAGTCTCATAGGCTAAGCGGATTATGCTTCTTAGCCAAAAAGAAAGAGAGGTTGCCGAAGCCTTTTGACCTCTCCTCTGTCCAGAGTAGACAACAAACAAAGCAGATGTTTGACAAAAATCTTTAGTAGCTTGTAAGTAAAACTTTAAAGCACGAACCACGTCCAGATTGTGTAATAGACGTTCCTTCTTTGAAGAAGGATTAGGACACAAGGATGGAACAACAATCTCTTGATTGATATTCTTGTTAGATACCACCTTAGGTAAAAACCCAGGTTTGGTACGCAGGACTACCTTAACCGTATGGAAGATCAGATAAGGAGAATCACATTGTAAAGCAGATAACTCGGAGACTCTACGAGCCGAGGAAATAGCTACCAAAAACAGAACTTTCCAAGATAGAAGTTTGATATCTATGGAATGAAGAGGTTCAAACGGAACTCCTTGAAGAACCTTAAGAACCAAATTTAAGCTCCATGGGGGAGCAACAGGTTTAAACACAGGCTTGATTCTAACCAAAGCCAACGTCTGGAACATCTGCCAGACGCTTGTGCAAAAGAATAGACAGAGCAGAAATCTGTCCTTTTAAGGAACTAGCTGACAATCCTTTTTCAAAACCATCTTGGAGAAAAGATAATATCCTGGGAATCCTAACCCTTGGATTCACACCAATAAAGATATGTACGCCATATTTTATGGTAAATTTTCCTGGTGACAGGCTTTCGTGCCAGTATTAAGGTATCAATGACTGACTCGGAGAAGCCACGCTTTGATAAAATCAAGCGTTCAATCTCCAGGCAGTCAGTCTCAGAGAAATTAGATTTGGATGGTTGAAAGGACCCTAAAGTAGAAGGTCCTGTCTCAGAGGCAGAGTCCATGGTGGAAAGGATGACATGTCCACCAGATCTGCATACCAGGTCCTGCGTGGCCACACAGGCGCTATTAAAATCACTGATGCACTCTCCTGCTTGACCTTGGCAATCAGTCGAGGGAGCAGAGGAAACGGTGGAAACACATAAGCCAGGTTGAAAGACCAGGGCGCTGCTAGAGCATCTATTAGCGTCGCCTTGGGATCCCTGGACCTGGATCCGTAACAAGGAAGCTTGGCGTTCTAGCGAGACGCCATGAGATCCAGTTCTGGTTTGCCCCAACGATGAATCAATTGTGCAAACACCTCCGGATGGAGTTCCCACTCTCCCGGATGAAAAGTCTGACGACTTAAAAAAATCCGCCTCCCAGTTCTCTACACCTGGGATATGGATAGCTGATAGGTGGCAAGAGTGAGTCTCTGCCCAGCGAATTATCTTTGAGACTTCTAACATCGCTAGGGAACTTCTTGTTCCCCCTTGATGGTTGATGTAAGCCACAGTCGTGATGTTGTCCGACTGAAACCTGATGTACCTCAGAGTTGCTAACTGAGGCCAAGCCTGAAGAGCATTGAATATCGCTCTTCCAGAATATTTATTGGAAGGAGTGTCTCCTCCTGAGTCCACGATCCCTGAGCCTTCAGGGAGTTCCAGACTGCACCCCAACCTAGAAGGCTGGCATCTGTTGTTACAATTGTCCAATCTGGCCTGCGAAAGGTCATAGCTTTGGACAGATGGACCCGAGATAGCCACCAGAGAAGAGAATCCCTGGTCTCTTGATCCAGATTTAGTAGAGGGGACAAATCTGTGTAATCCCCATTCCACTGACTGAGCATGCATAGTTGCAGTGGTCTGAGATGTAGGCGTGCAAACGGCACTATGTCCATTGCCGCTACCATTAAGCCGATTACTTCCATGCACTGAGCCACCGAAGGGCGCGGAATGGAATGAAGAACACGGCAGGAATTTAGAAGCTTTGATAACCTGGACACCGTCAGGTAAATTTTCATTTCTACAGAATCTATCAGAGTCCCTAGGAAGGAAACTTGTGAGTGGGGATAGAGAACTCTTTTCCTCGTTCACTTTCCACCCATGCGATCTCAGAAATGCCAGTACTACGTCCGTATGAGACTTGGCAATTTGGAAGTTTGACGCCTGTATCAGGATGTCGTCTAAATAAGGGGCCACTGCTATGCCCCGCGGCCTTAGGACCGCCAGAAGCGACCCTAGAACCTTCGTAAAGATTCTTGGGGCTGTAGCTAATCCAAAGGGAAGAGCTACAAACTGGTAATGCCTGCCTAGAAAGGCAAACCTGAGAAACCGATGATGATCTTTGTTATCGGAATGTGAAGATAAGCATCCTTTAAATCCACTGTAGTCATATATTGACCCTCCTAGATCATAGGTAGGATGGTACGAATAGTTTCCATCTTGAATGATGGAACTCTGAGGAATTTGTTTAAGATCTTTAGATCCAAAATTGGTCTGAAGGTTCCCTCTTTTTTGGGAACCACAAACAGATTTGAGTAAAAACCCTGTCCCTGTTCCTCCTTTGGAACTGGATGGATCACTCCCATAACTAGGAGGTCTCGCACACAGTGTAAGAATGCCTCTCTCTTTATCTGGTTTGCAGATAATTGTGAAAGGTGAAATCTCCCTTTTGGGGGGGGAAGCTTTGAAGTCCAGAAGATATCCCTGGGATATAATTTCCAACACCCAGGGATCCTGGACATCTCTTGCCCACAGCCTGTGCGAAAAGCGAAAAGTCTGCCCCCTACTAGATCCGTTACCGGATAGGGGGCCGTTCCTTCATGCTGTCTTAGAGGCAGCAGCAGGCTTTTTGGCCTGATTACCTTTGTCCCAGGTCTGGTTTGGTCTCCAGACCGTCTTGGACTGAGCAAAAGTTCCCTCTTGTTTGCATTAGAGGAAGTTGATGCCGCACTTGCCTTGAAGTTTCGAAAGGCACGAAAATTAGACTGTTTGGGCCCTTGATTTGGACCTGTCCTGAGGAAGGGCATGACCTTTTCCTCCAGTGATATCAGCAATAATCTCCTTCAAACAAGGCCCGAATAGGGTCTGCCCCTTGAAGGGAATGTTAAGCAGCTTAGATTTTGAAGTCACGTCAGCTGACCATGATTTAAGCCATAGCGCCCTGCGCGCCTGTATAGCAAAACCAGAATTCTTAGCCGTTAGTTTAGTCAAATGAACAATGGCATCAGAAAACAAAGGAATTGGCTAGCTTAAGTGCTCTAAGCTTGCCAAGTATGTCATCCAATGGAGTCGCTACCTGTAAAGCCTCTTCCAGAGACTCAAACCAGAACGCCGCAGCAGCAGTGACAGGAGCAATGCATGCAAGGGGCTGTAGGATAAAACCTTATTGAATAAACATTTTCTTAAGGTAACCTTCTAATATTTTATCCATTGGATCTAAAAAAGCACAACTGTCCTCGACAGGGATAGTAGTACGCTTTGCTAAAGTAGAAACTGCTCCCTCCACCTTAGGAACTGTCTGTCATAAGTCCCGTGTGGTGGCGTCTATTGGAAACATTTTTCTAAAAATAGGAGGGGAAGAGAACGTCACACCTGGTCTATCCCATTCCTTATTAATAATTTCTGTAAACCTTTTAGGTATTGGAAAAACATCAGGTACACACCGGCACTGCATAGTATTTATCCAGTCTACACAATTTCTCTGGCACTGCAATTGTATCACAGTCATTCAGAGCAGCTAAAACCTCCCTGAGAAACACGCGGAGGTGTTCAAGCTTAAATTTAAATGTAGAAATATCAGAATCAGGTTGCATCATCTTTCCCGAGTCAGAAACATCACCCACAGACTGAAGCTCTCCTTCCTCAGCTTCTGCATAGGCAGTATCAGACATGGTTCTTAAAGCGTCAGTATGCTCTGCATTTCGTCTAACCCCAGAGCTATCTCGCTTACCTCTAAATTCAGGTAGTCTGGCTAATACCGCTGACAGTGTATTATCCATGACTGCCGCCATGTCTTGTAAAGTAATCGCTATGGGCGCCCTAGATGTACTTGGCGCCATTTGAGCGTGAGTCCCTTGAGCAGGAGTCAAAGGATCTGACACGTGGGGAGAGTTAGTTGGCATAACTTCCCCCTCGTCAGATTCCTCTAGTGATAAATTTTTTAAAGAAAGAATATGATCTTTTTTGCTTAAAGTGAAATCAGAACATTTGGTACACATTCTAAGAGGGGGTTCCACCATGGCTTTTAAACATAATGAACAAGGAGTTTCCTCTATGTCAGACATGTTTGTACAGACTAGCAATGAGACTAGCAAGCTTGGAAAACACTTTAAATCAAGTTAACAAGCAAATATAAAAAACGGTACTGTGCCTTTAAGAGAAACAAATTTTGTCAAAATTTGAAAAACAGTGAAAAAAGGCAGTAAATCAAACAAAATTTTTACAGTGTATGTAATAAGTTAACAGAGCATTGCACCCACTTGCAAATGGATGATTAACCCCTTAATTAAAAAAACGGATCAAAAAAACGATATAGACGTTTTTTAACAGACACAACAAACTGCCACAGCCTGCTGTGGCCCTACCTTCCCCAATAAACGACTTTGGAAAGCCTTTGAGCCCTTTAGAGATGTCCTATAGCATACAGGGGACTCCTGAGGGAAGCTGGATGTCACAGTTTGTAATTTTAACTGCAACAACTGTAACTTTTATACTACAACAGTGGAAAGCCTCAGGAAACTAAACATGCCAGCAAACGTTTTACATTGCAATTTTATAAGGGTATTACCCCTGAGAGTAAGCATGATACCAGTCGCTATTAAATCACTGTATCCAGGCTTAACTTACATTAATCCAGTATCAGCAGCATTTTCTAGCATTTTCCATTTCTAGAAAAAAACATAATTTATGCTTACCTGATAAATTCCTTTCTCCTGTAGTGTGATCAGTCCACGGGTCATCATTACTTCTGGGATATTAACTCCTCCCCAACAGGAAGTGCAAGAGGATCACCCAGCAGAGCTGCTATATAGCTCCTCCCCTCTACGTCACACCCAGTCATTCGACCAAGAACCAACGAGAAAGGAGAAGCTAAAGGGTGCAGTGGTGACTGGAGTATAATTTAAAAATTTAGACCCTGCCATAAAAAAACAGGGCGGGCCGTGGACTGATCACACTACAGGAGAAAGGAATTTATCAGGTAAGCATAAATTATGTTTTCTCCTGTTAAGTGTGATCAGTCCATGGGTCATCATTACTTCTGGGATACCAATACCAAAGCAAAAGTACACGGATGACGGGAGGGATAGGCAGGATCTTTATACAGAAGGAACCACTGCCTGAAGAACCTTTCTCCCAAAAATAGCCTCCGAAGAAGCAAAAGTGTCAAATTTGTAAAATTTGGAAAAAGTATGAAGCGAAGACCAAGTTGCAGCCTTGCAAATCTGTTCAACAGAGGCCTCATTCTTAAAGGCCCAAGTGGAAGCCACAGCTCTAGTGGAATGAGCTGTAATTCTTTCAGGAGGCTGCTGTCCAGCAGTCTCATAGGCTAAACGTATTATGCTACGAAGCCAAAAAGAGAGAGAGGTAGCCGAAGCTTTTTGACCTCTCCTCTGACCAGAGTAAACGACAAACAGGGAAGATGTTTGTCGAAAATCTTTAGTTGCCTGTAAATAAAATTTTAGGGCACGAACTACATCTAGATTGTGCAGAAGTCGTTCCTTCTTTGAGGAAGGATTAGGACACAAGGATGGAACAACAATCTCCTGATTGATATTCCTGTTAGTGACTACCTTAGGTAAGAACCCAGGTTTAGTACACAGAACTACCTTATCCGAGTGAAAAATCAGATAAGGAGAATAACAATGTAAGGCTGATAACTCAGAGACTCTTCGAGCCGAGGAAATAGCCATTAAAAATAGAACTTTCCAAGATAAAAATTTTATATCAACGGAATGAAGGGGTTCAAACGGAACGCCCTGTAAAACGTTAAGAACAAGGTTTAAACTCCATGGCGGAGCAACAGTTTTAAACACAGGCTTAATCCTGGCCAAAGCCTGACAAAAGCCTGAACGTCTGGAACTTCTGACAGACGTTTGTGTAACAAAATGGACAGAGCTGAGATCTGTCCCTTTAAAGAACTAGCGGATAAACCCTTTTCTAAACCCTCTTGTAGAAAAGACAATATCCTAGGAATCCTAACCTTACTCCAAGAGTAACCTTTGGATTCGCACCAATACAGGTATTTACGCCATATTTTATGATAAATCTTTCTGGTAACAGGTTTCCTAGCCTGTATCAGGGTATCAATTACTGAATCAGAGAATCCACGCTTGATAAAATCAAGCGTTCAATCTCCAGGCAGTCAGCTTCAGAGAAATTAGATTTTGATGTTTGAAAGGACCCTGAATCAGAAGGTCCTGTCTCAGAGGCAGAGACCAAGGTGGACAGGATGACATGTCCACTAGATCTGCATACCAGGTCCTGCGAGGCCACGCAGGCGCCTATTAGAATTACTGATGCTCTCTCCTGTTTGATTCTGGCGATCAATCGAGGAAGCATCGGAAAGGGTGGAAACACATAAGCTCTCCCGAAGGTCCAAGGTGCTGTCAAAGCATCTACTAGGGCCGCTCCCGGATCCCTGGATCTGGACCCGTAACGAGGAAGCTTGGCGTTCTGTCGAGACGCCATGAGATCTATCTCTGGTTTGCCCCAACGTCGAAGTATTTGGGCAAAGACCTCCGGATGAAGTTCCCACTCCCCCCGGATGAAAAGTCTGACGACTTAGGAAATCCGCCTCCCAGTTCTCCACTCCCGGAATGTGGATTGCTGAGAGATGGCAAGAGTGAGACTCTGCCCAACGAATTATCTTCCATCATCGCTAGGGAGCTTCTTGTTCCTCCTTGATGGTTGATGTAAGCTACAGTCGTGATGTTGTCCGACTGAAATCTGATGAACCCCCGAGTTGTTAACTGGGGCCAAGCCAGAAGGGCATTGAGAACTGCTCTCAATTCCAGAATGTTTATTGGCAGGAGACTCTCCTCCTGAGTCCATGATCCCTGAGCCTTCAGGGAATTCCAGACAGCGCCCCAACCTAACAGGCTGGCGTCTGTTGTTACAATTGTCCAATTTGGCCTGCTGAATGGCATCCCCTTGGACAGATGTGGCCGAGAAAGCCACCACAGAAGAGAATTTCTGGTCTCTTGATCCAGATCAGAGTGGGGGACAAGTCTGAGTAATCCCCATTCCACTGACTTAGCATGCACAATTGCAGCGGTCTGAGGTGTAGGCGTGCAAAGGGGACCTATGTCCATTGCCGCTACCATTAAGCCGATCACCTCCATACATTGAGCCACTGACGGGTGTGTTGAATGGAATGAAGGACACGGCAGGCGTTTTGAAGTTTTGTTAACCTGTCTTCTGTCAGGTAAATCTTCATTTCTACAGAATCTATAAGAGTCCCCAAGAAGGGAACTGTTGTGAGTGGAACAAGAGAACTCTTCTTTTCGTTTACCTTCCACCCATGCGATCTTAGAAATGCCAGTACAAACTCTGTATGAGACTTGGCAGTTTGAAAGCTTGAAGCTTGAATCAGAATGTCGTCTAGGTATGGAGCTACCGAGATTCCTCGCGGTCTTAGTACCGCCAGAAGAGCCCCCAGAACCTTTGTGAAGATTCTTGGAGCCGTAGCCAACCCGAATGGAAGAGCTACAAACTGGTAATGTCTGTCTAGGAAGGCAAACCTTAGATACCGGAAATGATCTCTGTGAATCGGTATGTGAAGGTAAGCATCCTTTAAATCCACTGTGGTCATGTACTGACCCTTTTGGATCATGGGTAGGATTGTCCGAATAGTTTCCATTTTGAACGATGGAACTCTTAGGAATCTGTTTAGGATCTTTAAATCCAAGATTGGTCTGAAGGTTCCTTCTTTCTTGGGAACCACAAACAGATTTGAGTATTTAAAGTAGCATCAATACAATTAGTACATAAATTTCTATTGGGCTCCACTTTGGCTTTAGCACATATAGCACAGAGATATTCCTCTGAGTCAGACATGTTTAACACACTAGCAAATAACCAGCAAACTTGGAAATACTTTTCAATTCACTTTTATAAATAGTATGCAAAAACGCACTGTGCCTTTAAGAAGCACAGAAGGATATGACAGTTGAGTACAATAAAACAGATAATTTTATGAAAAACAAACTTTTTTTCTCAGTAAAAATACAATTTTAGCAAAGGATTGCTCCCATTAGTAATGGATAACTAGCCCTTTAATAGCAGAAAAAAAAAGTACAGAATGTAACGTTTTTTATCACAGTCAAGCACAATCTCACAGGTCTGCTAGTGAGTGATTACCTCCCTCAAAATAACTTTTGAAGACCCCTGAGCTCTGTAGAGACGAACCGGATCATGCAGGGAAGAAGAACAGACTTGTGACTGAATTTCTGATGCGTAGTAAAAGCGCCAAATTCAGCCCCTCCCCCCTCACACACAACAGTGAGGGAGATCAGTAAACTGTCATAAATCAAACAAAATGCCCGCCATGTGGATAAAACTAATGCCCAATAAGTTTTCACCCAGTACCTCAGAAATATAAACGATTTCACATGCCAGCAAAAACGTTTAAACATCAATAAATGTATTTGTCATAAAAAGCCTGCTGCAAGCCGTTTTAACTGCAAAATAGGCTAAAGTTTTATGTAAACAGTATTATTTCAGTGAAATGCCATTCCCCAGAATACTGAAGTGAAAATATACATACATGACAGCCTGATACCAGTTGCTACTACTGCATTTAAGGCTGAACTTACTTTATATAGGTATTTGCAGTATTTTCTAGTCAATTCCCATTCTCAGAAAATAATATGCTGCTACATACCTCTTTGCAGGTGAACCTGCCCGCTGTCCCCCTGATCTGAAGTTTACCTCACTCCTCAGATGGCCGAGAACAGGCAACATGATCTTAACTAATCCGGTTAAAATCATACAGAAAAAAACTCAGGTAGATTCTTCTTCAAATTCTCCCTGAGAAGGAACAACACACTCCGGTGCTGTTTTAAAATAACAAACTTTTGATTGAAGTTATAAAAACTAAGTAAATCACCACAGTCCTCTCACACATCCTATCTATTAGTTGGGTGCAAGAGAATGACTGGGTGTGACATAGAGGGGAGGAGCTATATAGCAGCTCTGCTGGTGATCCTCTTGCACTTCCTGTTGGGGAGGAGTTAATATCCCAGAAGTAATGATGACCCGCTGGACTGATCACACTTAACAGGAGAAATTGTAACTGCACATACCCTCATAGCAGAGTAACCTGCACGCCATTCTCCCGCTGAAGTTACCTCTCTCCTCAGACATATGTGAGAACAGCAATGGATCTTAGTTACAACCTGCTAAGATCATAGAAAACTCAGGCAGATTCTTCTCTATTTACTGCCTGGGATAAAATAGTTACAACTCCGGTACCATTTAAAATAAACTTTTGATTGAAGATAAAAAAACTAACTATACTTTCACCACTCTCTCTTACTACCTCCATGCGTTGTTGAGAGTTGCAAGAGAATGACTGGATATGGCAGTTAGGGGGAGGAGCTATATAACAGCTCTGCTGTGGGTGTCCTCTTGCAACTTCCTGTTGGGAATGAGAATATCCCACAAGTAATGGATGATCCGTGGACTGGATACACCTTACAAGAGAAATTAAAATAGTTAACAGCTCTATTACCTTACCAGCCCTTAAAAGAAAGAAATCAGCTCTTTTGCCTCTAAAAAAAACACAATACCACCCCCTAACATTACAATCCTCCACCCACATACCCCTACTCTAACCCAACCCCCCTTAAATAAACCTAACACTACCCCCCTGAAGATCTCCCTACCTTGAGTCGTCTTCACCCAACCGGGCCGAACTCTTCATCCGATGGACCAAAAGAAGACATCCGGAGCGGCAAAAGTCTTCATCCTATCCGGGCAGAAGAGGACATCCGGACCGGCAAACATCTTCATCCAAGCGGCATCTTCTATCTTCATCCATCCGACGAGGAGCGGCTCCATCTTCAGACCTCCGGCGCGGAACATCCTTCTTCAACGACGACTACCCGACGAATGAAGGTTCCTTTAAGTGACGTCATCCAAGATGGCGTCCCTCGAATTCCGATTGGCTGATAGGATTCTATCAGCCAATCGGAATTAAGGTAGGAAAAAATCTGATTGGCTGATTGAATCAGCCAATCAGATTGAGCTCGCATTCTATTGGCTGTTCCGATCAGCCAATAGAATGCGAGCTCAATCTGATTGGCTGATTGGATCAGCCAATCGGATTGAACTTGAATCTGAATTGGCTGATATAAGGGGGGTTTGGTTTAGAGTAGGGGTATGTGGGTGGTGGGTTGTAATGTTGGGGAGGTGGTATTGTGTTTTTTTTACAGGCAAAAGAGCTGATTTCTTTGGGGCATGCCCTGCAAAAAGCCCTTTTAAGGGCTGGTAAGGTAATAGAGCTGTTAACTAATTTAATTAGATTAGGGTAGGGAATTTTTTTTATTTTGGGGGGCTTTGTTATTTTACAGGTAATTTTGTAAATATTTTAACTAGGTAGCTATTAAATAGTAAATAACTATTTAATAGCTATTGTACCTAGTTAAAATAGTTGCCTTAATTATTCGTTATATTGTAGCTATATTAGGGTTTATTTTACAGGTAAGTATTTAGCTTTAAATAGGAATACTTTAGTTAATAAGAGTTAATTTATTTCGTTAGAATAAAATTATATTTCACTTAGGGGGGTGTTAGGGTTAGACTTAGCTTTTAGGGGTTTATACATTTATTAGAGTAGCGGCGAGTCTGGTCGGCAGATTAGGGGTTATACGTGAAGTTAGGTGTCGGCGATGTTAGGGAGGGCAGATTAGGAGTTTAATACTATTTATTATAGGGTTTGCGAGGCGATGAGTGCGGCGGTTTTAGGGGTTAATACATTTATTTCAGAGTGGCGGAGCGAGGTGGTCCGGTCGGCAGATTAGGGGTTAATAAGTGTAGGTAGGTAAGCGGCGACGTTGGGGGCGGCAGATTAGGGGTTAATAAATATAAATAGGGGTGGGCGATGTTAGGGGCAGCAGATTAGGGGTACATAGGTATAATGTAGGTTGCGGCGGTAGTGTACGGAGCGGCAGATTAGGGGTTATATAATGCAGGGGTCAGCGATAGTGGGGGCGGCAGCTGATTAGGGGTTAATAAGTGTAAGGTTAGGGGTGTTTTAGACTCGGGGTTCATGTTAGGGTGTTAGGTGCAGACTAGAAAGTGTTTCCTATAGGAAACATTAGGGCCTGCGTTAGGAGCTTACGCTGCTTTTTTGCAGGTGTTAGGTTTTTTTACAGCCCAACTGCCCCATTGTTTCCTATGGGGGAATCGTGCACGAGCACGTTTTTCCAGCTAGCCGCTAACCCGTAAGCAACACTGGTATGAGAGTTGATAGTGGCGGTAAATATGCCTGTACGCTCCCTTTTTGGAGCCTACGCCGCCCCTTTAGAGAACTCTAAATAACCAGCGTTGTTTAGAAGCCGTGCTAGAAAAAAAAACACGCGTAGCTAAGCACCCCTTTGGCCGCAAACTCTAAATCTAGGGTAAGTCTTCTAAAGTATTTTGTGGTCTATATCAGGCTTTTGAATAAGATGTAGCATACCACTTTGTTCTATCTTTTGTTGGCAATATATCCAGACACACTTGTCTTAAAGACTGGAATCTTTTATTTTTGCATTTTGATAGTAAAAGGGGAAAACACCAGACTCTTTGCTCACCCCCTCCCTAAAAACAAAACGTGATTAATATGAGGTTTATGGCACATTACATAAAAATCATTACTTGTATTAAATGCAGATTTCAGATCCTACCAGGGCAACTAGGCCATTGACAGCAGACAGACGTTGCATTGTTGGGCATCCCTAAACAAAGGATAGAAGTTTATGAAGTGTAAAAGTCCTTAGATGCCTCCCTCTGGCTGCAACTTGGAATCTATGGATTTTGTACCTCTGCAAGAAGAATCTTTATCCATGCAGGTAGCAATCTGTTGTTCAGGTCTTCAGCTTTTCCATGCCCACAGACTGACAGGCCCATGAACGATGCTCCCCAGTGCCAAAGCTAAACCTGATGTCTATAACAAACAAATTGTATTAATTATGTTTACTAGGCAATTGTTTGTTTGGTCAGTGTGCTATTCACTGAAAGAGCCTAAGGAACCTGCTCCAAATTATAAAGTTAAAAGGGACATAAAACCCTTTGTAATTACAAGACTTTTGAATACACTAATACTTTATTTGCTGTAATTGTTTTTCACTGGCCAAACTACCCCAACCACTTGCCTTGAAAGAGACTTGATAATGGAACAGAAATGGATTGACACTCATTTGCAAACCATGAATCTGTCACCTCTAATGAGCACAATAATGGAACAGGTATGTAAGAGGGCTAGGTTTGAAATCTGCAGTGAGCTCTTAAATTCTCAGAAATGGAAACCCACCATTTCCAAAATTTAAATGACAAGGAATAAGGGAAAAGATGACAAACTAAATAATTAAAAAAATACCTTAAAGTTAATGTCAACTTTCATGAATGAAAGCCTCCCTGTTTTTAAAAATACCTATTAAAAACAGGGGCACTTTCTACATTGAAGCCGTTCTCTTTAAAATACTTACCTTTTATTCCTAGAAAGCGTGAAACACCGGAGCAGCGATTCCCTTGCCCCCAGGTCGTCTCTTCTTACATCAGAAATGATTAATCCGGCTTCATCCAATAACGGCTTCCCTCCAGAGCAAACCATTACCTGAGGCCACACCGTGATTGAGGAAGCCAGATTCCTCATTTCTGAAGTAAGAAGAGACGTCCTGGGAGCAGAGGAATCGCCTGCTCCGGTGTTCCACGCTTGCTAGAAATAAAAGGTAAGTATTTTAAAGAACTGCTTCAATGTAAACTTTCATAAATGAAAGTGCCCTGTTTTTAATAGTATTTTTAAAAACAGGGCTTTTCATCATGAAAGTTGACATTCACTTTAAGTATTTTATTTACAATCTCAAAATGTTCCATGTCCCTGTAATTGCAGAAATAAATCAAGAAAGATTTTTATTAAAACAGTTTAAATAAATAGAGAAGAAGCATCTCCGAACAATTTGCCATCACATTCATTATAAACAGGCCTGGCTGAGCATTGGACATAAGGGCATTTTTGCCAGTGGGCCAGGGCCTTAGCCCAGCGCAATTGCCAACTTTATTATTTGTGCGGTGATGCAGGGCAAGTCCTTACTTAATCAATTAGAAAACTGCTAGTATTTAAATACTCAATATAAGGTCTAGTATGCTAGTTCCTGAAAACGTGGTAAAACTCCTGATTTGATAGAAGTTAAAGCCCACATGTTTCTTTCATGATTCAGATAGAGCATGTGATTTTAAACAAACTGTTTACATCTATCATCTAATGTGTTTTGTTTCTTATTTCTTTAATTTAAAGGGCTACCTTGGTAGAACTGCTGATTGGTGGCTGCAAATATATCCCTCATGTCATTGGCTCTCCCAATGCATTCAGCTAACTCCCAGTAGTGCACTGCTGCTTCTTCAACAAGTTAACTATATATTGGCAACAAAATAGACATCAAATTCAAAAGCCAAAAGCACTTGATAAATGCTCAACACTCACAGATTGACACATAACACACATCCGATAAACGATAACAGCCACAAATCTGTGCATTCCCAGACCAGGAAAACAAGACAGCTCTGACTATGCCAATAAAAAATAAGAACACAAAGAAAACATATCTAACAAGATTGACAGTTGTAATGTTGCTGAAATAGTCGTACCTCGGTTATGCCCCTAAACTGTCCTTTTTTATAAGGGCCAGACAGAAATCCTAACCTTTTCGGGATGGTATAAGAATTCCAATTATTTCTGGTTCCAACCAAGTCTTTTAAAAATCAACAACAAAAAGGGAAACTTAGTGAGCGCTAAATTGGGAATAGAAATTTTGGAGTCATCAGCTTATCAATACCCTATCGATTTAATATTAGAAAAATAGACGATGGGGGTGTCATATTGCCATTGAAACAAGAAGGTTGTTTTCAGGTATGGCTTCCTTTTTATATCCATGAGATTGTTCAGCATCACCCGTTAGTGCTATTCCAGATTTACAGGATATTCTATCAACTTTAGGAGAATGATCTATATAGTCGAAACTTACAGTTGAATGTAATATTATTTACTCAGTTAAGTATAAATAATAAATGATTTTCAGCTTTCCTCTATTCAACCCCAATACACTACTGAGAAGGCATGAAAAATAGTATAACTAATGCTTTGTTTTGATGGATACCAATAACTGTTGAGGTAGATGCGACTGGCTGATGAATATAGAGGGGATCTCTCACAGGGCCTGATAACCTAAAGCTTGTTGTAACATTGTAATGTTGAAATGCCACCTGCTTTGCAAATCAGATACATGTTTAATGTTCTAAAGTGTAAAGTTTGGATGATACTTGCAGGTTTCAACCCCATATAAATTGGCATGAAATGCCTTAAATGGGCGCACATAGATTTTCTTGTGCGTAACTTGTATTACAATGAAGTAGCTTTGCATTATATATTATAAATCTTAACAGAACACGACAGTTAAATCAAATAATTTCAACATACATATTTTGCCACAGTTATTTACAAGATTCAAACTTTCACAAAATGTACAGAATTTAAATCATTAATTGATTAGAAAAATACAATGTGATGTATAGGCACAGATAAGCCACTTTCATATCTATAAAACACACATTATAGCCTAAAGTGATACTGGGAGTTTCACGGTGGGCCGCCGGCTGCATCAGCTGGGGACAGTGGCAGTATACTCTGAGGAGCCAGGAGGGTGGCCACTCACGGAACAACCTTTGTGTGCACAGGCATATTACAAGGCCGCTATGCTGTAATATGGCAGCCAACAATTAAGTCTGAATTGAGTAGATTGAGAGGACAACGGGGGTCCTGTGGAGTAAGTCCAACTCCTTTGAGAGCACAGCGCATACCAAGGCCACTCTGCATCTGCAACACTGGCAGCACAGTCAGCAGGATTAAAGATCTAGTGTATGGGGACTGGAACCAGTCTGTCAGAGGCTGAGCATCTCACTGTAGGTAAGGTTAAAGTGATTGTAAAGTTTAATGAATAAGTGACCGGTATCCTAAAAAATAACTTTTAAAAACAGGGGCACTTTCATTCATGAAACTTTACATTGAAGTTTCTTTTTAAAATACTTACCTTTCTTTATGGAAAGCAGACTGGCAATCCTTTGTTTGAAGCGTTCGCCTCACTGAGCTCCTCAGGCAGCCCACGGTGGAATGCTATTTTGCTGTGAAGTGATTCTTAGCCAATAGCGTGCTAGCTATCTGGCATAATGCCAACTGGCCCGCCCACAGTATGGGTGGAACGATCACCTCACAGCAAAAAGCATTCTGCCATGGGCTGCATGAGAAGCTCAGTGCAGGTGAACGCTTTCAAAACAAATAAAGGAACTTTTAGCATGAAGTATTTTATACTTCATGACGGAAAAAGTCCCCCTTAAAGGGACACTAAACCACATTATTTTCTTTCATGATTCAGATAGGCATGCAATTTCTAAGCAACCTTTCTCATTTACTACTGTTATCAATTTTTCTTGTTGTTTTGGTATCTTGCTATTGTTATTTAAAAAGCAGGAATGTAAATTTTAGCAGCCAGCCCATTATTAGGTTCAGCACCATGGATAGCACTTGCTTATTGATGGCTGACATTTAGCCACCAATAAGCCAAGCATAACCCAGGTTCTCAATTAAAAATGGACCGGCTCCTTATGAATTATAGTCCTGATTTTTAAATAAAGATAACAAGAGAACAACGTTGATAATAGGAGGTAAATTAGAAAGTTGCTTAAAATTGCACGCTCTATCTGAATTTATAAAAGAAAAAATTTGGGTTTAGTGTCCCTTTAATTGTTCCCATGGTAATCCTAACATTTCAAATCACTTTAACAAAGTTTCACACTGAAATTATTTACAAACAGCCTTGTGCAATTATGGCACAAATGGTTGTAAATGCTTCTCTGGGATCCCCTTTGTTCAGAAATAGCAGTACATTATGGCTTTGGCGTTGCTTTTTGGTAATTAGAAGGCCGCTAAATGCCTCTGGCGCACCACACTTGTATTATGCCCAACAGTTAAGGGGTTAATTAGGCAGCTTGTAGGGTTAATTTTAGCTTTAGTGTAGAGATCAGCCTCCCACCTGATACATCCCACCCCCTGATCTCTCCCAAACAGCTCTCTTCCCTCCCCCACCCCACCAATTGTCCCCCCCCATCTTAAGTACTGGCAGAAAATCTGCCTGATACTAAAATAAAGGCTTTTTTTTTTTTTTAAATATATATTCTGCCTTGTAGGATCCCCCCCTTTGCCCCCAACCTCCCTGATCCCCCCCCCCTCAAACAGCTCTCTAACCCTCCCCCCACTCCTATTTGCATCTTGGGTACTGGCAGCTGTCTGTCAGTACCCAGTTTGCCATATAATTAGCTTTCATTTTTTCTGTAGTGTAGCTGCTCCCCCCTCAATAACCTACCCCCCACCCCCTCCCAGATCCCTTAGATACAATTTTCCTCCCTCCTCTCTCCCTCCTTACCTTAACAGTTTGTCTCATAGTATAGCGTTCCCACCTGCTCCCTCCCCCATGCGCGCGCCCGCCCTGTGCGTGCTCCCAGCGCCCCCTGCACGTGATCCCGTTCCCCTCTGCCAGATATCCTCCAGTGAGGGCCGCCCACCCGCCTCCCTGCAATGGCTCCAATCCATCAATGATCGGCACCATCGCTGGCCGATGCAGAGAGGGTCACAGAGTGGCTCTCTCTACATCGGATGCCTACATTTTTTTATTGCAGGATGCCTCAATATCGAGGCATCACTGCAATAACATGAAAGCGGCTGGAAGCGATCAGGATCGCGTCCACCGCTTGAAACCCCTGACGACGTACAGGGTATGTCGTTGGTAGTTAACGACCGGTTTTTGTAGGGTGTACCCTGTACGGCGTCGGTCGCTAAGGGGTTAAATATGAATATTGCATAAATATGCTGTTACATGTTTTAATCTACTTGACTGCAAAGGGATCCAATGCACACACACACACATATATATATACACACACACACATACATATATACAGTATATATATGTCTATATACGTGTACATGTCTGTACATACACATACAGTATATAAACACACACACACAAAGACAATGATCCCTGCGCTATAACCCTATAGTGTAGTAGTGAAAAAAGTATATGTATTTCAATAAACTTAAGAATAAACAAAATTTATGCTTACCTGATAAATTATTTTCTTTCCTGGCATGGAGAGTCCACAAATCCATTCAATTACTAGTGGGAATTAAACTCCTGGCCACTAGGTGGAGGCAAAGAACACTCCAGCAAATCTGTTAAGTATCACTCCCACTTCCCATAAACCCCCAGTCATTCAGCCGAGGGAATATGGAAAGAGAAAAGGACACAAAGGTATAGAGGTGCCTGAGGTATAAAGGAACAAAAATTAACGCCGTCTTAAATATAAAACAAGGGGGGGCCATGGACTCTCCATGCCAGGAAAGAAAATAATTTATCAGGTAAGCATAATTTTGTTTTCTTTCAAATGGCATGGAGAGTCCACAAATCCATTTAATTACTAGTGGGAACCAATACCCAAGCTAAAGGACACAGAATGGAAGGGATCTAAACAGAAGGCACCACCGCTTAGAACTTTCCTCCCAAAGGAAGCCTCCGCTGAGGCAAAAAGCATTGAATTAAAAACTTCTGAAAAAGCAAGCAATGAGGGCCAAGAGGCCACCTTGCAGAACTGAACCACAAAAGTCCCATTATTTAAACACCCAGAAAGAAGAAAAGACAGACCCAGAGGAAAGAACCTAAATACTCACAGTAGGCTGTAGTCCAGCTGTCTCTAAGACAACCAAATAACACTTCTCAACCAGCAAGAAGAAGAAGAAGAAGAGAACTCCTGTCCTTACGCTAACCAGAGAGAAAATAAAATCTCTGGATGCTAGCAGATAGAATTTCAGAGCATGCACAACATCCAAGTTATGCAACAGACGTCCCTTCTGAAGACAGACTAGGACAGAACAAAGGAACATTTCTTAATTGATACTGCGGTCCGACACTATCTTAGGAAGAAATCCCAACTTAGTACGAAGGACCTCCCTATCCACATACAAAACAAGGAGAGGAAATCACACAGCAGAGCCGAAAACTCTGAAACTCTGCGAGCAGAAGAAATAGCGAGGAAAAACTTTCCAAGACAACATCTTAATATCAACAGAGTGCATAGGCTCAAATGGAGCCTGAGCAAAACTCTAAGAACCAGAGAAAGACTCCGTGGAGGAGCAACTGGATTAAACACAGGCCTGATTCTGACCAAGACTTGAACCAAGGATAGCAAACCCGCCAGACGATAATGTAAAGGAATCGAAAAGGCAGAGAACCGACCTTTCAGAGAAACTGATTGACAAGTCCTTCTCCAGGATCTCCTGAAGACAGAATTTGAAGAACCCCTCCCAGACTCCAAGGGACCCACACCTTATGGTAAGTCGTGCAAGCTATAGGCTTACAAGCCAGAAGATAAATTCAAAAAACCCTTAAAGGGACAGTCTACACCAGAATTTTTATTGTTTTAAAAGATAGATAATCCCTTTATTACCCATTCCCCAGTTTTGCATAACCAACACAGTTATATTAATATACTTTTAACCTCTGTGATTATCTTGTATCTAAGCTTCTGCAAACTGCCCCTTTGTTTCAAATTCTTTTGACAGACTTGCAGTTTAGCCAATCAGTGCCTGCTCCCAGATAACTTCACATGCATGAGCACAGCGTTATCTATATGAAAAACATGAACTAACACCCTCTAGTGGTGAAAAACTGAAAAGACGTGGCCTTCAAGGTCTAAGAAATTAGCATATGAACCTCCTAGGTTAAGCTTTCAACTAAGAATACTAAAAGAACAAAGCAAACTTGGTGATAAAAGTAAATTGGAAAATTGTTTAAAATTACATGCCCTATCTGAATCCTGAAAGTTTATTTTGGACTAGACTGTACCTCTAAGGGAAAACCTTGTCTAGACAAAACTAGGAGATAAATCTCCTAACCGTCAGCGTCAGAGAATCTAGATTCGAAGAGGGAAAAAGACCCTGAAATAGACGGTCCCTCCACAGAAGAAAAACTTCCAAAAATGGACAACATCCTTATAAGGTCCGTAACATAGATTCTGAAAAGCCAAGCTGGGGCGATTAGAATCACTGATGCTAGCTCCTGCCAGATACAAGATAAAAAAATCCGTCGGCTCGGGGGGGCGGAGCTAACTGAGCTACAGAGCAGACGCATTTACATATAGCTCTAGCTGAAGCTAGCTTAATAATAAGTTAAAAGTTAGTATATACACCCACTATACTAATCCAAAGCACTTTTCGGCATGCAGAAGACAGACTGACTATAGTTGAGTAGATTTCCGAATACATATTGAGCGTCTGCTGAGAAATCACAACGCTACTCCAGCTTGGGGCCTAAATACCAGAGATCCTCAGCGCAGTGCGGGGTCGCGCTCAACATCACCAGAGGGCAGATTGTAATAGCCCAGTACTACAGAGATCACCTGGTACAGAGCCCTACCACGCTCTGTTACCTGTGTCGCTCAGTGGTGACTGCCGTCCTGACATTTACAGTCCATGACATTGATACTGGGGACGATGCAGCATCTTGAACTGCAGACCTGAGGGAATGGTGGAAGACGCCCCCATCTTCTACCTTCTTAAAGTAAGTGCGTAGTTTTCAGCTACACGCATACACGATCTACAGCTGTGGCCTACCTCAGTCTAGAACTCACATGCACACAAGAGCGGATCCACCAGACACAGAGCAAACAGATCATATCCCATAACGGCCGATACCTGCATTCTAAGGGGCATTTTATTGTTACAGAACTGACTACCTTTGAATACCTACAGCTCCTTCCCTGTGAGCCCAAACAACAGAAACGAAAATTTGCAACAGTGACTTGCTGCAGGACTATCATAAGGGGAACTGCTGAATCCTTACAAGTAACCACTTCAATATTATATAGAATCTTCCATTACTATTGCGACCCCATTCAGTTATTTATTTGGCAAGAATCAGATACCTGTCTGGGGGGTCTCACTGAGGAGAACTTTTTGATACCTCATATTAACATCCCTCCTATCCGCAGTAGGATAACATAAGCAAATAAGACTTTATACACAATACCAGGGATCTTAGTGTATATCTCTGATTCCCTACGGCACGGTCACTCTAAACTCAGCACCCCTGAGTGCCGCTTCATTAGCCTCCAGCAAACAAGCTATAACTGAGGGACTAGCTATTAAGTATTCAACGTAGCCCCCTCCTCCCGTTCCTGCAGGATCTCATTGCCTGCGGGTCATACCCACTATCCTTTCTCCGACCATAGGGGGCAACTTCCCTGGAGGGAGGCTACACACTGTAGACCACATCATCACCTACAGAAGTGAAAGTTTTCAGCCCTGATTTGGTTTTCAATAGATCACATTCATTGCACTAACCAACTGCACCCCTATAGTTACGTACTAGCAACTATAGATAAGCAGTGCTAAAAATGTAAAAGTGAAGGAGCTGGGCAGGTGCGCCCATCCAGCCTCAATTATAATTAAGGGAGATCTCATACCTAAACCTCTCGTGTGAGGGTCATATTATTCAAAGATCACCAGCACTTTCCTTATCTTGAACATAATGTCACATAATATGCAGAAAAAACAGAAACACCAGGACAACCCTAAGAGGACCCTGAATGATCATTTTCACAGCAAAATCATCTCAGATCCAGAGGGGTCAGATGATGACTCTAGAGAAGCTAACGCCACATAGAGAGGCCCGGCCAGGCCTGGGAATCCTCCCAAGAAACGTCTTGGGAGAACTCAATCCACTATCCTTGATTCCATAAAAGCATTATCTGATAAGATGGACACTCATCACACCTCCCTCAGACAAGACCTCAGACAGTCAGTCAGTGAATTGAAAAGGGATATTGCCTCTCTAGGGGAATGAACCGAGACACTTGAGCAAAAACATGAAGATTTGAACGTAGATCACACTAACCTATCACATTCCCAAAACCTGGCCAAACAGATCTCAGACCTTGAAGCCAAATTAGCGGATTTGGAAGATAGGTCCAGGCAAAATAACCTCCAGATTAGAGGCATACCAGAAGAAGTTGGACCAACAGATCTCCACGAATATCTCCGGTCTTTTCAGAGAGCTACTTGGCTCCGCCATGGAGCAGGAATCCCTCATAGATAGAGCTCATAGAGCTCTTTGTCCACAAAACTCGTCATCAGACACCCCAAGGGATCTTATACTACGCCTACACTATTTCACGTTTAAGGAGAAAGTTTTAAGAGCGTCCTTCATGAATAAAACATTGAAAGAACCACATACCTCAGTTCAAATATTTCCTGACCTATCCCTGTACACCCTAGCTAAGAGACGGACATTTCAGCAACTCACACAGACCCTACGACGCCATAACCTTAAATACAGGTGGGGCTTTCCCGTCAAGATCTTCTTTCAACACGGAGATAGATCCTATATGATCACCTCCCCAGAACAGGGAATGAAAGTTCTTCAATCGCTGGGTCTCACACAGGTTACAGATCATGCCCCTAAGCCTTCTGAGCAACCTAACGTCCTTGACTCTTCAGCTCCTGAATGGCAGCCTCTACCCAAGAGACCCTCTTCACAAGCCAAAAGAAAGGA
The DNA here is from genome assembly GCF_027579735.1 of Bombina bombina. NCBI lineage: Eukaryota > Metazoa > Chordata > Amphibia > Anura > Bombinatoridae > Bombina > Bombina bombina. The sequence continues at coordinate 683,091,351 of NC_069500.1, read as the reverse complement.
CATTCTGGATCCAAAGATTCCCCCTTGATGACTTGCATCACACACCATCATAATAACAGTTCAAGTTCTCTGACTGGTAAAATGAGCTTACATACAGGTACTTATCTTATCCTCTCATTCTTAAATAGCTCACTTTACCTTATTATAGTCATTGTTCTAAATTGCTCAACACACCTGAGTTGACTCCTCCTCAAGAGATCCTCTATGCAACATAAAAGAAAGACTTCTCTGAGTCACTTGATTTCCTCTTTAAGACTTACACTGTGCCTTAGATTGATGAGGACCTGCGTCCTTTAATCAGTAGCATGAGCTCACATACGGGTAAACATCTTACCCTCCTGCTATCGCTTAGCTCATCTCTACTGTATGGGATCCCTACAAGAACTGATAGGGGTAACCAGGTAACTCCTATCGAATACATGAGCTAACGTACGGGTACATATCTTACCCTTTCATATAATAACAGCTCACTTGTATTATGTATCTGACACTTTTTGGATGGTATGAGACTTTATGATACATCATTGTTTAAAAGGTACATTTTCACTCATTGTTCCCTGTTTCCACTTTATAACTGTTATATTATCAAATGTATTGACTCACATGGCCAACCGCAGTATGCTTCCCATATATAAGTAGTTTTTTTTGGAAGCTTTATGACACTCGCCTACCTTTTCCAACTCTTACAACGTGATCACCCTACATATGCCCTGCTTTATCGTTTTTTCTATGGGGCACAATTATGACCTCCTAGTCCGATATACTCTGTTACTTACTAAATGTTTCAACGTTGTTTAATATCCAATAGTTGAGGAGTAAACCCAGGAGAGACCCTTTTTGACTATGGGCATTGTATTTCATATAGGTATTGTCCTAGTGTATTTGATTACACCCTATATTTCCTGGCACTCATCAAATGTATTAGGCATGTCTGCATCTTGGTTAGCCGTAGCCTGTTCCATGCGCTATTGTTATTGCCTATGTGTTAGTGCTTGAAGTACTGCCTAATTTTGAGTCACTCTAGATAATTTTAAAAGTATACCATTGATTCATGTGTTTCTTTTTGTTTTAGCTTGAGGCACAAGTTAACAAAATTATGTGTATAGTTTACTATATTCTATTCACTTTAACAATTCTTTATTTTAATCTTTCCTCTAATACACCCCACTTAGCCTCTCTTTGACACTATATCTTAGAAGAACACAAAAAAGAAGCAGCACCATCCAATGGTTTCCAACAGATTTATTCGTGCCAGACAAATAAGCAGCAACGTTTCGGACTTAGTCCTTAATCATGCAAGGACTAAGTCCGAAACGTTGCTGCTTGTTGGTCTGGCTTTTACTGTGTGCAAACTGCACGAATAAATCTGTTGGAAACCATTGGATGGTGCTGCTTCTTTTTTGTGTTCTTCTATATTGTGGGATACGGTGCAGTATCCTTGAAGCTTGCACACCTCGTTACTTTCAGGTGCTGGATTTTCTGTTTTATGACACTATATCTTGGGTCATAGAGGCAGGATTCTACATATGGGTGATTATATTATAATGTATGTAGACCTGGCCAAGTTCCAGCTGTTGATTTCAACACCAAGAGGCCTCCCTTTTAATAATAATTACCCCCACTTCTAAACAGATATTTCCCACGGTGCCGTACTGTATATCAACTAGGTGGCTATCCCTACAATACACTAAGCCTATAGGCTATATTTACTAAATAACCTGTAACATGGACATAGTATTATACTTGGTCCTCACTCAGGCAATTTTAACTCAATCTGCTACAGTCTGCCCTGGATCTAACTTGAGACTACTCTACTGTATTAGAATATATCTGTCTGTTTGTTATGCATTATTCTGAACAGAGTACTTCTAGCCTCCACTTTATTACTATTGTGCCACTGCATACACGTTTCTCCAGGTATTAATGCAGATTATATGATATTCTACTGTCTCGAATGTAGTAGCAAGCCTTTGAGTCCCTTCAGAGCTATCATTACAATTTAGATTACATCTTTAATTTCAGTTAATACAATTCTTAACATATGTCCAGGCTGTTATAAATATTGTAAACAAGCTCTCACTTCGCAATTACAATGATATGCTTAAGGTTATGAAGTTGGCTTCTATTATATTTTGCACTATATATATAATTATTTTACTATATCACCTAGATTATGGGCTACTCACATTGTTAGCAACCCTTTTTATATATATAGGTTCACATTGAATGCTGTAGATGTTACACATATGTTATACCTTGTTCAGACTGTGGTCAATGACTAAATTACTGCTATGTATACTACAATTATCAGCTTAGACCCTTCTTTAGAGCCTAGGGGAAGTCTTCTGTGCACCTAATCTCCTGTCTATCTGACATGTCTTAGATACCCTAGCATTAAGAAACAATCGTCCCTTATCCCAAGAAATAATAATCCCTTTAGTAATATTACACTTCCTTCTCTCACTCCACACACAATTCTGCTGCCTTATTCTAAAACGCTCCGCCCCCCCCTTCCCCCCTATATCAAGCAGCTTTCATCCGCTGAATTCCCTCCCCCCTTATCTACTCTGGCGAAGAATGGCCAGGCCACACGCCAACTCCCCACATGTCTTCATCATAAGATTTAAGAGTACATCCCCTTGTCAATATGGGGAACATTAATTACATATGATTTAAAATGAGGTTCCATCTTACTCAGTCCAATCCCTTCTTCTACATCATATTACCGCATAACCTCCGCTCTAATTTCTACTTGTTTATTCCAAACTATAGCTTCCTTTACCTTAATACAGGACATTAGAATAAGATAAATAGTTCTATACCTCATGGTTGTGGCTCCTAACTCTCCCTAGCTATCCACTTATTGTTATTACTTATGCATACTCCTCTTTTGAGAGAATTTAAATGGTTTGTGGAGTCATAGCCTTTGTTCTATGTAACAGTCTCCATTGGATTTGATTGTATTATTTTTCATGCTCTGCTGCAATTATCATGTATGGACGACACTTGTATCTTACTTTTTCTAACAACCTCAATAAAAATCGTTTAAAAAAAAAAATCGGTCAGCTCAGACAATCCGCCTCCCAGTTCACAAACCATGGGAGAAGATGCCAGGAAAATGAGAAATGAAAAATGGGAGGCACCTTCTTCATAGCTAGGTGATCCGAGATCCTCCCTAAAGGAAGCTGTACAACACCAAGATGGTATCCGATAGAAATATCTGATAAACCAGAACAAACCAGATACAATCAAGAATCAGCGTATTGAGACTGCTCTTAACCTTAAAATATATAATGGGACGGAAGACTCCTCCAGAGTCCAAATTCCCTGAGTTCCTAAGGAACCCCAAAGTGTTCCTCAGCCCGAAAAGGCTGGAAATCGTGGACACAAAATCCCAAGATGGTCTTTAGGGGCATGTGCCCTGGAACAGATCATCCTGAGAGCCACCAAGACAGAGAAGCTCTTGTCCGAGAGTCTAAGACTATCCTCTTGTATTCCGATCCATTGTATGAGCATAATAAATGTAGAGGTCTCAGATGGAAACAAGCAAACGGAAAAAAGATCATGGAAGACACCATGAGATCAAATTCTTCCAAACATTACTGCTACTGAAGGGCTTATAAAGGACTGAAGAAAAAGAACGGCAGCAACAAAGATTGAATTTTTAACCTCCGCCGGGAAATTTCACATGGAGAACCAGACTATGATCTTCAGATCATCTTCCAATCGAGATATCTGAATGGTATCTTGCTGAACAAAATGAGTGCCAGAACCTAGACACAGTAAAGGTATGGAGCCACCTCAACTCCAGAAATCTAGCCACCGCCAGAATCTCCAAAAAAATTTGAAAGGCAAAGGGAAGGCCAAAAGGTAGAGTTACAAAATGTAAGTGGTTGTCCAAAAAGGCAAACCTAGAAAAATTCCTAGTGTACCAATGTACAATAAGCAACAGAAACCAGATAGTATGGAAAATGGGAAGGAATCCTATCTAAAATAGATAAGATGAAAAGAACCCAGAAAAATCCTAAGATCACTGAAACAGATGAACTAGGACCATACAAGATGACGTGAGCATAAAGTAAAAAAAACTCCTCAACCAGAGGAGCTGAAGAATAATTTGAAGAGTTCTAAAATGAAAACACTTCCTATTTGCAGCTCAAAGGAACCTGTGCACTATACCCACTGGTTTTCGATCCCAGGACCTTCTGCGTGCTAAGCAGACGTGAGAAACACTACACTATAGGACTCACTGAGAAATAGCCACACAGTGATTGAAAAGTGAAGAGAGTAACAGATAGCAGGTCCCGAAAACTGCTACAGGAATTCCTGAAAGAACCAAGCAAAATGACTAGTTCCGAGATGATTTTTTCCCAGGCACTATAGAAATAACAGAATTTATGCTTACCTGATAAATTTCTTTGTCCTACGGTGTGTCCGGTCCACGGCTTCATCCTTACTTGTGGGAATATTCTCTTCCCCTACAGGAAATGGCAAAGGGAGCACACAGCAAAAGCTGTCCATATAGTCCCCCCTCTGGCTCCGCCCCCCAGTCATTCGACCGACGGTTAGGAGAAAAAGGAGAAACCATAGGGTGCCGTGGTGACTGTAGTGTACAGAAATAAATTTTTTTAAACCCGACTAAAAAGCCAGGGCGGGCCGTGGACCGGACACACCCTAGGAGAAAGAAATTTATCAGGTAAGCATAAATTCTGTTTTCTCCTACATTGGTGTGTCCGGTCCATGGCTTCATCCTTACTTGTGGGAACCAATACCAAAGCTTTAGGACACGGATGAAGGGAGGGAACAAGTCAGGTTACCTAAACGGAAGGCACCACGGCTTGCAAAACCTTTCTCCCAAAAATAGCCTCCGAAGAAGCATAAGTATCGAATTTGTAAAATTTGGCAAAAGTATGCAGAGAAGACCAAGTCGCTGCCTTACAGATCTGATCAACAGAAGCCTCGTTCTTGAAAGCCCATGTGGAAGCCACAGCTCTAGTAGAGTGAGCTGTAATTCGTTCAGGAGGCTGCCGTCCGGCAGTCTCATAAGCCAATCGGATGATGCTTTTCAGCCAAAAAGAAAGAGAGGTAGCAGTAGCTTTCTGCCCTCTCCTCTTACCAGAATAAACGACAAACAAGGATGAAGTCTGTCTGAAATCCTTTGTTGCTTCTAAATAGAATTTTAAAGCACGGACCACATCTAAGTTGTGTAACAAACGTTCCATCTTCGAAACTGGATTCGGACACAGAGAAGGAACAACTATTTCCTGGTTAATAATCCTGTTGGAAACCACTTTTGGAAGAAAACCAGGTTTGGTACGCAAAACAACCTTGTCTGTATGGAATACCAGATAGGGTGAAGTACACTGCAAAGCAGACAATTCAGAAACTCTTCTAGCAGAAGAAATAGCAACCAAAAACAGAACTATCCAAGATAGTAACTTAATATCTATGGAATGTAAAGGTTCAAACGGAACCCCTTGAAGAACTGAAAGAACTAAGTTTAGACTCCATGGAGGAGTCATGGATCTGTAGACAGGCTTGATTCTGACTAAGGCCTGTACAAATGCCTGTACATCTGGCACTGCTGCCAGACGTTTGTGCAACAAAACAGACAGAGCAGATATCTGTCCCTTTAGAGAACTCGCTGACAACCCTTTATCCAAACCTTCTTGGAGAAAGGAAAGTATCCTAGGAATTTTAATTTTACTCCAAGAGAATCCCTTGGATTCGCACCAACAGATATATTTTTTCCATATCTTATGGTAAATTTTCCTAGTCACAGGTTTTCTGGCTTGGACCAGAGTATCTATAACTGAATCTGAAAACCCACGCTTAGATAAAATCAAGCGTTCAATTTCCAAGCAGTCAGTTGCAGAGAGACTAGATTTGGATGTTCGAATGGACCTTGTACTAGAAGATCCTGTCTCAAAGGTAGCTTCCATGGTGGAGCCGATGACATATTCACCAGGTCTGCATACCAAGTCCTGCGTGGCCACGCAGGAGCTATCAGAATCACCGAGGCCTTCTCCTGTTTGATCCTGGCTACAAGCCTGGGAAGGAGAGGGAACGGTGGAAACACATAAGCTAGGTTGAACGACCAAGGCGCCACCAATGCATCCACTAGTGTCGCCTTGGGATCCCTGGATCTGGACCCGTAGCGAGGAACCTTGGAGTTCTGACGAGACGCCATCAGATCCATGTCTGGAATGCCCCATAATTGAGTCAACTGGGCAAACACCTCCGGGTGGAGTTCCCACTCCCCCGGATGGAAAGTCTGACGACTCAAATAATCCGCCTTCCAGTTGTCTACTCCTGGGATGTGAATTGCAGATAGATGGCAGGAGTGATCCTCCGCCCATTTGATGATCTTGGAAACCTCTCTCATCGCCAAGGAACTCTTTGTTCCCCCCTGATGATTGATGTACGCTACAGTCGTCATGTTGTCCGACTGAAATCTTATGAATCTGGCCTTCGCTAGTTGAGGCCAAGCCAGGAGCGCATTGAATATCACTCTCAGTTCCAAAATGTTTATCAGGAGAAGAGACTCTTCCCGAGACCATAAACCCTGAGCTTTCAGGGAGTCCCAGACCGCGCCCCAGCCTAAGAGACTGGCGTCGGTCGTGACAATGACCCACTCTGATCTGCGGAAACTCATTCCCTGAGACAGGTGATCTTGAGTCAACCACCAGCAGAGTGAGTCTCTGGTTAACTGGTCTACTTGAATCTGGGGAGACAAGTCTGCATAATCCCCATTCCACTGTTTGAGCATGCACAGTTGTAATGGTCTTAGATGAATTCGAGCAAAAGAAACCACGTCCATTGCTGCAACCATTAATCCTATTACCTCCATGCACTGAGCTATGGAAGGCTGAGGAATAGATTGAAGAGCTTGACAAGCGTTTCTGTCAGAAAAATCTTCATCTCTACAGAATCTATTATTGTTCCTAGAAAGGGAACCCTTGTGGACGGGGACAGGGAACTCTTTTCTATGTTCACCTTCCACTCGTGAGACCTGAGAAAAGCTAAAACAATGTCTGTATGAGCCTTTGCTTTGGAAAGGGACGACGCTTGGATTAGAATGTCGTCTAGGTAAGGTGCTACAGAAATGCCCCTCGGTCTTAGAACCGCTAGAAGGGACCCTAGCACCTTTGTGAAAATTCTGGGAGCGGTGGCTAAACCGAATGGAAGAGCCACAAACTGGTAATGTTTGTCCAGAAAGGCGAACCTTAGGAACTGATGGTGATCTTTGTGGATAGGAATATGCAGGTACGCATCCTTTAAGTCCACGGTAGTCATATATTGACCCTCCTGGATTGTTGGTAAGATCGTCCGAATGGTTTCCATTTTGAATGATGCAACTCTGAGGAATTTGTTTAGGATTTTGAAATCCAGAATTGGCCTGAAAGTTCCCTCTTTTTTGGGAACTACAAACAGGTTTGAGTAAAAACCCAGACCTTGTTCCGCTGTTGGAACTGGGTGTATCACTCCCATCTTTAATAGGTCTCCTACGCAATGTAAGAATGCCTGTCTCTTTACCTGGTCTGAAGATAAGCGAGACATGTGGAGCCTTCCCCTTGAAGGGAGTTCCTTGAAATCTAGAAGATACCCCTGAGAGACTATTTCTAGTGCCCAGGGATCCGGAACATCTCTTGCCCAAGCCTGAGCGAAGAGAGAAAGTCTGCCCCCTACTAGATCCGGTCCCGGATCGGGGGCTACCCCTTCATGCTGTCTTGGTAGCAGCAGCAGGCTTCTTGGCCTGTTTACCCTTGTTCCAGCCTTGCAATGGTTTCCATGCTGGTTTAGGCTGGGAAGCGTTACCCTCTTGTCTAGAGGCTGTAGAATTTGGTGCTGGTCCGTTCCTGAAATTGCGAAAGGAACGAAAATTAGATTTGTTTTTAGCCTTGAAAGGCCTATCCTGTGGGAGGGCATGGCCCTTTCCCCCAGTGATGTCTGAAATAATCTCCTTCAATTCTGGCCCGAAAAGGGTCTTACCTTTGAAAGGAATATTAAGCAACTTTGTTTTGGACGACACATCCGCCGACCAAGATTTTAGCCAAAGCGCCCTGCGCGCCACTATTGCAAAACCTGAATTTTTCGCCGCTAATTTTGCCAATTGAAAAGCGGCATCCAAAATAAAGGAATTAGCCAACTTTAGTGCGTGAATTCTGTCCATGACTTCATCATATGGAGTCTCCTTTTGGAGCGAATTTTCTAGTTCCTCGAACCAAAAAGACGCCGCCGTGGTGACAGGAATAATGCACGAAATCGGTTGAAGAAGGAAACCTTGCTGAACAAATATCTTTTTAAGCAATCCCTCCAATTTTTTATCCATTGGATCTTTGAAAGCACAACTGTCCTCAATAGGAATAGTTGTGCGCTTGGCTAATGTTGAAACTGCCCCCTCTACCTTAGGGACCGTTTGTCATGCGTCCCTTCTGGGGTCGACAATGGGGAACATTTTCTTAAATATGGGAGGGGGAACAAAAGGTACACCTGGCTTCTCCCACTCCTTAGTCACTATGTCCGCCACCCTCTTGGGTATCGGAAAAGCATCAGCGTGCACTGGGACCTCTAAGAATTTGTCCATTTTGCACAACTTCTCTGGAATCACCAAAGTATCACAATCATCAAGAGTAGCTAGCACCTCCTTAAGCAGGGCGCGGAGATGTTCTAGCTTAAATTTAAATGCCACAATATCAGGTTCTGCCTGCTGAGAAATTTTTCCTGAATCAGAAATTTCTCCCTCAGACAACCCCTCCCTCACTGCCAACTCAGATTGATGTGAGGGTATAACAGGTAAATTATCGTCAGCACCAACTTGCTCATCCTCTGTATTTAAAACTGAGCAATCACGCTTTCTGGGAAATGCTGGCAGTTTGGATAAAAGATTTGCTATAGAATTTTCCATTACTGCTGTTAATTGCTGCATAGTAACAAGCATTGGCGCGCTAGATGTACTAGGTATCGCCTGCGCGGGCAAAACTGGTGTTGACACAGAAGGAGAGGATGATGAGCTATCCCCACTACCTTCATTTGAAGAATCATCTTGGGCAACCTTATTAAATGTGACAGTACTGTCCTTACTTTGTTTGGACGCCATGGCACAATTTGCACATACATTTAAAGGGGGAACCACCTTGGCCTCCATACACACAGAACATATGCTATCTGAAGGTACAGACATGTTAGGCAGATTTAGGCAGGCTATTAATGCAATAAAAACGATTTTACACAAAAACGTTACTGTCTCTTTAAATAATAAAATGAACACACTTTATTTCTGAATGTTCAAAAAACTATGAAGGAAATATCCGATCTTTATAAAATTTACACCCCAGTGTCTTAATGCTTTGAAAGTATTGCACACCAAATATGAGGTCTCTAAACCCTTAAATAAGCAAACCGGAGCTAATAGTTCAATTAACCGGTTTAAACACACTACAGTCCCTGCCACAGACTTTGCTGCGGCTTTTACCTTCCTTGGGGGTTATTCACCACAGAAATAAGCCTTCCGGAGTCCGTTTCTCAGCCACAGGACCCTCTCACATGAAGCTGCATGCACTGCCTTTGAAAATAACTGCGCAACTGAGGCGCGAAAATGAGGCCTCCTCCCTCTGCATAACAGAGTGAAGGGGCCTTTCTGACTAGATTAGGTGTCTAAACCAAGCCAGGCATAATTAAACGTTCCCAAAAGTGTTTCTAAGTTCATAAAACACTCCAAATGTCATAAGAATATGATATAAGCAAATCGATTTAGCCCACAATAGTGTCAACCAGTATAGAGCCCAGTTTATAAGCCTTTAATCTGCTACTGCGTCTAAGAAAATGGCTTACCGGTCCCATAAGGGAAAACTGACAGTCTTCTAGCATTACTATGTGTTGTTAGAAAAGAGACTGGTCATACCTGAAGCAGATAAGTCTGCAAACTGTTACCCCCAACTGAAGTTCTCTGGTTTCAACAGTCTTGCGTGGTAACAGCAATGGATTTTAGTTACTGGTGCTAAAATCATACTCCTCTTTTAACAGAACTCTTCATCACTTTCTGTTGTAGAGTAAATAGTACAAACCAGCACTATTTTAAAATAACAAACTCTTGATAGAAGAAATAAAACTACAACTAACACCACATACTCTTTACCATCCCCGTGGAGATGCTGCTTGTCCAGAGCAGGCAAAGAGAATGACTGGGGGGCGGAGCCAGAGGGGGGACTATATGGACAGCTTTTGCTGTGTGCTCCCTTTGCCATTTCCTGTAGGGGAAGAGAATATTCCCACAAGTAAGGATGAAGCCGTGGACCGGACACACCAATGTAGGAGAAAAATATAACCCTGGACAAAAAAAAGATGTCACAGACAAAACAGAATCATTTAAAAATAGAAAGGATTAAAAAATAGTGTCCAATAGACAAAGAGAGTAACATAAAATTAACCCTATCAGTGTCGAAAGAGCACTGAAGAAAAACTATGGGGATTGTATATGATATGATATGGAAAGTATCATCATACCTCCATAAGAGATCGTCTTTGTCTGAAACTCCAGGCCTAAAGACCAAAGTTCTGTCAGAGAGTCATCTGGGAACTCCTAGAAAGTTGTGCAAGAGAGAACCAGCAAGTGCTCATAAGTCCCAGGCCAGATTAACGGACATGGCACGGACAAAGTAAATATCATCTCCATCAGAGAGATATAAAAGAGGTCCCATAAATAAAATAGGAACACCTATAAGACACAGAGCCAAATAAATAAAAATAAGGTCTCATATATAAAATAGAACATAAATTGCACAGGCATTATGTAAAATATCCCCTATTTATTACATGCCGTAGACATGACAACATAAGACTGTCGCTAAGTTTAGAACATTTGCCTCAGATGAGAGAGATAATATGTAGAGTTCCTATTAAAAAATAGGAAAAACATTATATTATACACATAAAATGCAGTAACAGAATAATACCTCAAGATGTCGCTAAAACATCAAGGTACTACAACAAGGAGTCAAGGTAATCCTGAAATGAGAAAATAAATGTAACCCCTTCTCCTAAATACTCCAATAGAAGTAAATTAAAAACCAATATGCAAAATAAGCACAACGTTGGAACAAAGGTAATTCCACTGCATATAGAGGGGAAAAAATGGGAAGTGGAAGCCGTTGTTTAAACAGCTTCCAAACACTAATTCCTCTGACACAACAGAGAAAATACCCCACACAGCACCAGTAATCTTTCATTGGACCGAGAAACAAATGGTGCAGAAAAGAAGGCATCTTAAAATAAAAACACATGTCACCTTTCATAAAAGTGTGGGACATAAAGTAAAATTTAAGACTATAGTGTGCGGACATCTCAGCACACCCAAAACCGTGTCATACTAAAGCGGCACAGAGAACATACCTTAGAAGGGGAGATTATACAAATGGATTAAGCATTCTGCTTGACAGGGCTGATTTAAAAGGAAACCTTAAATATATACAGAGCCTTATAATGAACCACAACTAGGTGGCAGTAAACCCCAGGGATCCAAGATAAGAAATGAAAACCATACTAAATAAAAAGTAACAGAATAAAAATAAAAGCATTAATATATGGCCATACATAATGCTTCAAATTAATTGCCTGAGCTCAAACATAAAGGCAAACCGATCCCCTTAGAAAACATTAATATACTCCAGAAAGGAGACTGTTATTCTCTGACAAAGCGCGCCAAGTCTGGGTCACAAAAAAGATATTGAAAACCCCCTCTGCTACTAGAAGTACTAACTGTAGCATATATAAATACACAAAGCACACAAAATGTCAGAAATCAGAGCGCTAATGGAGACTAATCTCAAGAGTCAGAAATCAGAGCGCTAATGGAGACTGATCTCCCGAGTCCCAAGTAGCTTCCTATCGGAGCACGGGAAAAAACTAGCTGCACATAAAGAAGGCAAAATCTGCCATGATAAGTACTTCAAACATCTAGCGAGGTATTGTAAACCACCTCCTATAATGGAAACAAAAAATATGCTAGCCTACCACCTAGCTTGAAAGTATGTCACATGCTAGCGAGGAACAGCAAAAATAAATTTGTGGCGTAATATAGTAAGAGCTCAATGGCGCGCATTGAACGTTAATCCCACAAACTGACTCTGGGGCAAATCATACACAGTACCCATTACAAGTCGGAAAATACATTACACAGTCTGTGGAACCTCCTCCCATAATGAGTAACCGGAGGTGCAGCCACTCTAGTCCTAATAATACACAGCTCTTAGTTCCTCTATTCTTAGGGGTTCTGTACCTAGAAAACCCATAAAAGATTACATATTTCCTGTTACTGAGGAGAAAAGTCCAGGAAATGCACTCCCATGTAGAGGGATTAACCCCTAGATGTGTTACAAGAGGAAGATTCATAGAAGCCTGGGTCTATATATAATATTTCTGGCCTGGGTCTATATATAATATTTCTGACCTGGGTCTATATATAATATTTCTGACCTGGGTCTATATATAATATTTCTTTAAGGCTGAAAAAGCGTCAATTTCATATTCACTGGATAGTCCAGGATGCTGCTCAGCTGCAAGATATCCCCACAAAAGGATATAAAATATAAACATGCATACCCTTACTGAGGGAAACGGGTCCCACTAGGTCCCTGAGAATCCCAGTCCTGTCTGTGTGTAAATAAAAAGAAAGGACTTACACCCTCTTCAGGGTCTTCTGCTGTTGAGCCGTCACAGCAGTTCCAGGTTTGAAAGCCTCATCAGACCGCTGACAGGGACCTAAAGAAAACAAAAAAAACAGAGTAACCAACACTGGTTTTCTATAATAGGGGTAGCAATAATGTTAGAAGTTAAACAAAGACCACCTCGCTGTCTTCTAACTGTTAAAAGCCACCATTACTCTTACTAAAGAGATTGACATAGACACCGCATAGCCCCAATCCTTGTTTGCAGGGAAAGTACCCAGTAAAGGATTAAATATTTTCAGACACCACCTTTGCACATCCACCCGATGAACTAGGCAAAGAATGACTGGGGGTTTATGGGAAGTGGGAGTGATACTTAACAGCTTTGCTGGAGTTTTCTTTGTCTCCACCTGGTGGCCAGGAGTTGAATTCCTACTAGTAATTGTATGGATTCGTGGACTCTCTATGCCATTGTAAAGAAAGCATACACTTGGAATTCAAAAAGTAATAAATGAGAATAACAACATGAAAAATAGTCAACAGATTAGTGCAAATATAGATTAAATGTGGGCAGCTGGAAATCTAAAACAAAGAAGAATTCCAAATCTTCAGCAACAAAACACAAGCAAACAAGGTGGAAGTCAGCGCCACACGATAAGGACTGAGCCAAAGATCACATGTGACATGGGGTAAGCAACCCCAATAACAGAAAACTTACTTTAAAATAAATCAATCCATATTAGGTAAGTAGCCACTACGAGGGGAATGGAATAATACTCCTGTGGACGTCCTGTATATCAAGCTTGCTTTACAGGGTCTCTAGGAAGTCAGATCCTTGTGTCACTCCTGTACTATGGTAGAGAACTGTATCTGGAAGCGCCGTCACCTTGAAAGTTGAGTATCGTGCTCACGCTAGCGAATTCCACTATCCAACGGCTCCAGAAATAGTTTGCCAGCAGCAGTATCAATCTACCAGGCACTTGATTAGTGTGCCCAGCATCTCCATGGAGCCATTTGAACTATGTCCTACCTCTACCTGAAATATTTTTAACTGCAATCTGTGACCTGGCATATTCTCAGGTTTATATAGGGTGTCAGCCTGCTGACATCTGAAGAAGAACATTTTTAGATAAGATAATACATTTATATTATTTATAAGTGTAAAAGAATGTTACGAGTTTTATTTTAAATGAAAATTTACAATAGAAGAATATAACATTTTACACATGCAGTTGGGAGGTGGAACTAGGCATATTTCTCAACCCCTGATAATATACTTCCTTGATGGTCCTCAAAGTGCCAGAGGGGAAAAGACCAGGGAAAAAAGACCAGAGGCTGGAGGACAGAGGAAGACAATAGTATGTAGCAGAAAGGAACTGTTTTACCCACCTACAAAGGTGGTGTTTCAGGCTTTGGATTTCTATCTGGAAAAACATAATTTATGCAAGAACTTACCTGATAAATTCATTTCTTTCATATTAGCAAGAGTCCATGAGCTAGTGACGTATGGGATATACATTTCTACCAGGAGGGGCAAAGTTTCCCAAACCTCAAAATGCCTATAAATACACCCCTCACCACACCCACAATTCAGTTTAACGAATAGCCAAGAAGTGGGGTGATAAGAAAGGAGCGAAAGCATCAAAAAATAAGGAATTGGAATAATTGTGCTTTATACAAAAAAATCATAACCACCACAAAAAAAGGGTGGGCCTCATGGACTCTTGCTAATATGAAAGAAATGAATTTATCAGGTAAGTTCTTACATAAATTATGTTTTCTTTCATGTAATTAGCAAGAGTCCATGAGCTAGTGACGTATGGGATAGCAGATACCCAAGATGTGGAACTTCCACGCAAGAGTCACTAGAGAAGGAGGGATAAAATAAAGACAGCCAATTCCGCTGAAAAAATAATCCACAACCCAAATCAAAAAATGAAATAATAAGCAGCAGAATCAAACTGAAACAGCTGCCTGAAGTACTTTTCTACCAAAAACTGCTTCTGAAGAAGAGAAAACATAAAAATGGTAGAATTTAGTAAAAGTATGCAAAGAAGACCAAGTTGCTGCTTTGCAAATTTGATCAACAGAAGCTTCATTCCTAAAAGCCAAGGAAGTAGAAACTGACCTAGTAGAATGAGCTGTAATCCTTTGAGGCGGGGACTTACCCGACTCTACATAAGCATGAAGAATCAAAGACTTTAACCAAGATGCCAAAGAAATAGCAGAAGCCTTCTGACCTTTTCTGGAACCAGAAAAGATGACAAATAGACTAGAAGTCTTTCTAAAACCTTTAGTAGCTTCAACATAATATTTCAAAGCTCTAACTACATCCAAAGAATGTAAAGATTTCTCCAGAGAATTCTTAGGATTAGGACATAATGAAGGGACAACAATCTCTCTACTAATGTTGTTAAAATTCACAACCTTAGGTAAAAATTTAAATGAAGTCCGCAACACTGCCTTATCCTGATGAAATATCAGGAAAGGAGATTCACAAGAAAGAGCAGATAACTCAGAAACTCTTCTAGCAGAAGAGATGGCTAAAAGGAACAACACTTTCCAAGAAAGTAATTTAATATCCAGAGAATGCATAGGTTCAAACGGAGGAGCCTGTAAAGCCCTCAGAACCAAATTAAGACTCCAAGGAGGAGAGATTGACTTAATGACAGGCTTGATACGAACCAAAGCCTGAACAAAACAATGAATATCAGGATGATTAGCAATCTTTCTGTGAAAAAGAACAGAAAGAGCAGAGATTTGACCTTTCAAAGAGCTTGCAGACAAACCCTTATCCAAACCATCCTGAAGAAACTGTAAAATTCTTGGAATTCTAAAAGAATGCCAAGAGAATTTATGAGAAGAACACCAAGAAATGTAAGTCTTCCAGACTCGATAATAAATCTTTCTACACACAGATTTACAAGCCTGTATCATAGTATTAATCACTGAGTCAGAGAAACCTCTATGACTAAGAATCAAGCGTTCTCCATACCTTCAAATTTAATGATTTGAGATCCTGATGGAAAAAAGGGCCTTGAGATAGAAGGTCTGGCCTTAACGGGTGTGTCCAAGGTTGGCAACTTGCCATCCGAACGAGATCCGCATACCAAAGCCTGTGAGACCATGCTGGAGCCACCAGCAATACAAATGAACGTTCCATTAGAATTTTGGAAATCACTTTTGGAAGAAGAACTAGAGGCGGAAAGATATAAGAAGGTTGATAATTCCAAGGAAGCGACTGCGCGTCCACTGCTTCCGCCTGAGGATCCCTGGATCTGGACAGATACCTGGGAAGTTTCTTGTTTAGATGAGAGGCCATCAGATCTATTTCTGGAAGTCCCCAGATTTGAACAATCTGAAGAAATACCTCTGGGTGAAGAGACCATTCGCCCGGATGTAACGTCTGGCGACTGAGATAATCCACTTCCCAATTGTCTACACCTGGGATGTGAACCACAGAGATTAGACAGGAGCTGGATTCCGCCCATACAAGTATCCGAGATACTTCTTTCATAGCCTGAGGACTGTGAGTCCCCTCTTGATGATTGACATATGCCACGGTTGTGACATTGTCTGTCTGAAAACAAATAAACAATTCTCTCTTCAGAAGAGGCCAGAACTGAAGAGCTCTGAAAATCGCACGGAGTTCCAAAATGTTGATTGGTAATTTCGCCTCCTGAAATTCCCAAACCCCCTGCGCTGTCAGAGATCCCCATACAGCTCCCCAATCTGAAAGACTCGCATCTGTTGAGATTACAGTCCAGGTTGGACGAACAAAAGAGGCCCCTTGAATTAGACGATGATGATTCAACCACCAAGTCAGAGAAGATCGAACATTGGGATTTAAGGATATTAATTGTGATATCTTTGTATAATCCCTGCACCACTGGTTCAGCATACAAAGCTGAAGAGGTCTCATGTGAAAGCGAGCAAAGGGGATCGCGTCCGATGCAGCAGTCATGAGACCTAGAATTTCCATGCACAAAGCTACCGAAGGGAATGATTGAGACTGAAGGTTTCGACAAGCTGAAAGCAACTTCAGACGTCTCTTTTCTGTTAGAGACAGAATCATGGACACTGAATCTATTTGAAAACCCAAAAAGGTTACCTTTGTCTGAGGAATCAATGAACTCTTTGGTAAATTGATCCTCCAACCATGTTTTTGAAGAAACAACACAAGTTGATTCGTATGAGATTCTGCAGAATGTAAAGACTGAGCAAGTACCAAGATATCATCCAAATAAGGAAATACCGCAATACCCTGTTCCCTGATCACAGAGAGAAGGGCACCGAGAACCTTTGAAAAAATCCTTGGAGCTGTTGCTAGGCCAAATGGAAGTGCAACAAACTGGTAATGCTTGTCTAGAAAAGAGAATCTCAGGAACTGATAGTGATCTGGATGAATTGGAATATGAAGATATGCATCCTGTAAGTCTATTGTAGACATATAATGCCCTTGCTGAACAAAAGGCAGAATAGTCCTTATAGTCACCATTTTGAATGTTGGTATCCTTACATAACGATTCAATATTTTTAGATCCAGAACTGGTCTGAAGGAATTCTCCTTCTTTGGTACAATGAATAGATTTGAATAAAACCCCAGACCCTGTTCCAGAACTGGAACTGGCACAATTACCCCAGCCAACTCTAGGTCTGAAACACATTTCAGAAATGCCTGAGCCTTCACTGGGTTTACTGGAATGCGAGAGAGAAAAAATCTTCTCACAGGTGGTCTTACCTTGAAACCTATTCTGTATCCTTGTGAAACAATGTTCTGAATCCAAAGACTGTGAATCGAATTGATCCAAATATCTTTGAAAAATCGTAACCTGCCCCCTACCAGCTGTGCTGGAATGAGGGCCGCACCTTCATGTGGACTTGGGAGCTGGTTTTGACTTTCTAAAAGGCTTGGATTTATTCCAGACTGGAGATGGTTTCCAAACGGAAACCGTTCCTTTAGGGGAAGGGTCAGGCTTCTGTTCCTTATTCTGACGAAAGGAACGAAAACGATTAGCAGCCCTGTATTTACCTTTAGATTTTTTGTCCTGAGGCAAAAAGGTTCCTTTCCCCCCCAGTAACAGTTGAAATAATTGAATCCAACTGTGAACCAAATAATTTATTACCTTGGAAAGAAAGAGAAAGTAAAGTTGACTTAGAAGTCATAACTGCATTCCAAGATTTAAGCCATAAAGCTCTTCTAGCTAAAATAGCTAAAGACATATACCTGACATCAATTCTAATGATATAAAAAATGGCATCACAAATAAAGTTATTAGCATGTTGAAGAAGTTTAACAATGTTATAAGCATTATGGTCTGACACTTGTTGCGCTAAAGCCAACCAAAAAGTGGAAGCTGCAGCAACATCAGCCAAAGAAATAGCAGGTCTAAGAAGATTACCTGAACATAAATACGCTCTCCTTAGAAAGGATTCAAGCTTCCTATCTAAAGGATCTTTAAAGGAAGTACTATCCGACGTAGGAATAGTAGTACGTTTAGCAAGAGTAGAGATAGCCCCATCAACTTTAGGGATTTTGGCCCAGAACTCTAATCTATCAGATGGCACAGGGTACAATTTCTTAAACCTTGGAGAAGGAGTAAATGAGGTACCCAGACTATTCCATTCCCTAGAAATTACTTCTGAAATAGCATCAGGAACTGGAAAAACTTCTGGAATAACTACATGAGGTTTAAAAAACGAATTTAAACGCTTAGTAGATTTTGTATCAAGAGGACTAGACTCCTCCATATCTAATGCAATCAATACTTCTTTAAGTAAAAAACGAATAAATTCAATTTTAAATAAATATGAAGATTTATCAGTGTCAATATCTGAGGCAGAATCTTCTGAACCAGATAGATCCTCATCAGAAACAGATAAGTCAGAATGTTGGCGGTCACTTAAAAATTCATCTGAAATATGAGAAGTTTTAAAAGACCTTTTACATTTGCTGGAAGGAGGAATAACAGACAGAGCCTTCCTAATAGAATTAGAAACAAATTATTTCACATTAACAGGAACATCCTGAACATTAGATGTTGAAGGAAAAACAACGGGTAAAGGATTATTACTAATGGAAACACTATCTGCATTAGAAAGTTTATCATGACAGCTAACTCAAACTACAGCCGGAGGAACAGATACCAAAAGTTTACAACAAATGCACTTAACTTTGGTAGAACCAGCATCAGGCAGCGTCTTTCCAGAAGTAGATTCTGATCCAGGGTCAGGTTGAGACATCTTGCAATATGTAATAGAAAAAACAACATATAAAGCAAAATTATCAAATTCCTTAAATGACAGTTTCAGGAATGGGAAAAAATGCCAAATGAACAAGCCTCTAGCAACCAGAAGCAATGAAAAAGTGAGACTTAAATAATGTGGAAAAAGGTGGAGACAAGGATGACGCCCACATTATTGGCGCCAAGTACAACGCACATATTTTTTGGCGCCAAGAATGACGCCACATCCTCTGACGGCGAAAAAAACAACGCACATATTTTTTGGCGCCAAGAATGACGCCACATCCTCTGACGGCGAAAAAAAATGACGCCCACATTTTTTGGCGCAAAAGAACGTCTAAAATACATAAACGTCAAAAATGACGCAACCACAAATAAACTTCCGGCGTCAATTAAGGCGCCAGAAATTACAAAATTTTGCGCCAAAAAAAGTTTGCGCCAAGAATGACGCAATAAATTGAAGCATTTCAGATCCCGCGAGCCCTGAGGGAAAAAAGTCAATTGAAAATAATATTAAGGTAAGAAAAAATATTTATTCATATGCAATATCCCAAAAAATGAAACTGACAGTCTGAATGAAGGAATACTGATTATCCTGAATCATGGCAAATATAAGTTTAAACACATATATTTAGAACTTTACATATAAAGTGCCCAACCATAGCTTAGAGTGTCATAAATAAAATAAGACTTACTTACCCTAAGACACTCATCTACATATAGTAGAAAGCCAAACCAGTACTGAAACGAGAATCAGTAGAGGTAATGGTATATAAGAGTATATCGTCGATCTGAAAAGGGAGGTAGGAGAAGAAATCTCTACGACCGATAACAGAGAACCTATGAAATAGATCCCCTAGAGGAAGACCATTGTATTCAAATAGGCAATACTCTCTTCACATCCCTCTGACATTCACTGCACACTGAGAGGAAAACCGGGCTCCAGCCTGCTGCGAAGCGCATATCAACGTAGAATCTAGCACAAACTTACTTCACCACCTCCATGGGAGGCAAAGTTTGTAAAACTGAATTGTGGGTGTGGTGAGGGGTGTATTTATAGGCATTTTGAGGTTTGGGAAACTTTGCCCCTCCTGGTAGGAATGTATATCCCATACGTCACTAGCTCATGGACTCTTGCTAATTACATGAAAGAAATAGAGACATGCATCTCAAATGAGACAGAACAAGAGCTGAAAAATGTCTGTGCTTGTCTACAAGGCCAGTGCCACTCAAGGTGCAGATCAATATGCCTTTTACAGAGAAATATCCAGTAGCATATCAGCCTGATACTGCCAAAAGACAGTCTTAGCCCCTAAATGCCACAGAATTTTCCTTATGACCCACAGGAAAGTCTCCCTATGGGTGATGCCCAAAGTGCTTAGAGGGATATGGCTGCACCTCAATGACAAGGCCCACAGAAGGCCGAAAGGATCATCTGGGGTTGCCATGTTCTTGTTCAGAGTAGGATTGACGGTATTTTGGGGCTAGACTGACCTTCAGGCGGGATCAGAATGACATACTTTAGGAAAGTTCTCCTCTGTGAAAAGCACAATTGAGCTAAAAGAGGCTTCTTCCAGGTGTTAAAGGGACAGTCTACACCTTAGTTATCTTAAAGTCTTACATTAGATTAATCTGCAAATAGCCCCCTGCACCATTTCTATATCATGCAGCTGGAATAGTAAAAAAGTTATTTTAAAATGAATATTGTTTCCGGCCAGTTTGAAATGGCTACCAAGCTCCACGCACTGATGACATCACAATCTGGGCTGCATCTATGCACTCTGCTGAATAGTCTTTTGTGATTGGAAGCCAAATGCAGCCCAGATTGTGACGTCATCAGTGCGTGGAGCTTGGTAGCCATTTGAAACTGGCCAGAAACAATATTCATTTCAAAATAACTATTTTACTGTTCCTGTTGCATGGTATAGAAATGGATGCAGGAGGCTATCTGCAGCTTAATCTAAGGTAAGACTTTAAAATGACTAAGGTGTAGACTATCCCTTTAACTCGCTAAGCTACCGAGCGTTTTTTTGTTCCTGGTTGAGCACTTATTTTTCCTTATTCAAGAGGCCAGCCTTGGCTATTGAGTGTTACTAGTTTACGCTAAGATTGTTAAACACATGAATTTTGTAAACTTGAAAAAAAAAAAGTGAATAGGACTGTTACGGATTGCTTACGGTTGGTTGTGAGCTGTATTGCAGCAGCACTCAGCACAACTTAAAAAAGTTAATTGAAAAAGACCAGTGAAACTGCCTATATTTTAGACAAGCACATAGATATCTAAAGTAAACACTGACAAATTTTTCATAGCAAGGCTGAAACACAAGTTTTCTTAGACTGAAGTTGATGCAATCCACTAAGACATTCATACAGTGGGGCAAAAAAGTATTTAGTCTGCAACCAATTGTGCAAGTTCTCCCACTTAAGAAGATTAGAGAGGCCTGTAATTTTCATCATAGGTATACCTCAACTATGAGAGACAAAATGTGGAAACAAATCCAGACAATCACATTGTCTGATTTGGAAAGAATTTATTTTCCAATTATGGTGGAAAATAAGTATTTGGTCAATATCAAAAGTTCATCTCAATACTTTGTTATATATCCTTTGTTGGCAATGACAGAGGTCAAATATTTTCTGTAAGTCTTCACAAGGTTGTCACACACTGTTGCTGGTATGTTGGCCCATTCCTGCATGCAGATCTCCTCTAGAGCAGTGATGTTTTGGGGCTGTCGCTGGGCAACACGGACTTTCAACTCCCTCCAAAGGTTTTCTATGGGGTTGAGATCTGGAGACTGGCTAGGCCACTCCAGGACCTTGAAATGCTTCTTACGAAGCCACTCCTTCGTTGCCCGGGTGGTGTGTTTGGGATCATTGTCATGCTGAAAGACCCAGCCACGTTTCATCTTCAATGCCCTTGCTGATGGAAGGAGGTTTGCACTCAAAATCTCACGATACATGGCCCCATTCATTCTTTCATGTACACGGATCAGTCATCCTGATCCCTTTGCAGAGAAACAGCCCCAAAGCATGATGTTGCCACCCCCATGCTTCACAGTAGGTATGGTGTTCTTTGGTTGCAAACAGTTCTACTTTGGTTTCATCTGACCATATGACATTCTCCCAATACGCTTCTAGATCACCCAAATGCTCTCTAGCATACTTCAGATGGGCCCAGACATGTACTGGCTTAAGCACGGGGACACGTCTGGCACTGCAGGATCTGAGTCCCTGGCGGTGTAGTGTGTTACTGATGGTAGCCTTTGTTACGTTGGTCCCAGCTCTCTGCAGGTCATTCACTAGGTCCCCCCGTGTGGTTCTGGGATGTTTGCTCACCGTTCTTGTGATCATTTTGACCCCACGGGGTGAGATCTTGTGTGGAGCCCCAGATCGAGGGAGATTATCAGTGGTCTTGTATGCCTTCCATTTTCTAATTATTGCTCCCACAGTTTATTTCTTGACACCAAGCTGCTTGCCTATTGCAGATTCAGTCTTCCCAGCCTGGTGCAGGTCTACAATTTTGTTTCTGGTGTCCTTCGACAGCTCTTTGGTCTTCAACATAGTGGAGTTTGGAGTGTGACTGTTTGAGGTTGTGGACAGGTGTCTTTTATACTGATAACAAGTTCAAACAGGTGCCATTAATACAGGTAATGAGTGGAGGACAGAGAAGCCTCTTAAAGAAGAAGATACAGGTCTGTGAGAGCCAGAAATCTTGCCTGTTTGTAGGTGACCATATTACTTATTTTCCACCATAATATGCAAATAAATTCTTTCCAAAGTAGACAATGTGATTGTCTGGATTTGTTTCCAGATTTTGTCTCTCATAGTTGAAGTATACCTATGATGAAAATTACAGGCCTCTCTCATCTTCTTAAGTGGGAGAACTTGCACAATTGGTGGCTGACTAAATACTTTTTTGCCCCACTGTAGGGGCATAATTTCCAAGCACATTAAATTCTTGCTTGCTGCTGGAAGTCCCTGTTCCAGTAGAACAATGAATTAGGGAAATCTACAGTACCAAGAAGGTGAGATTCATAACTCTATAATGTAAATATAAAGTTCTCTGTTTTGTATTTGGGGAGTTGCAGTTCTGCTTTTACATGATGATAAATGATTTACATAATGAAAAACTATGGTTTACATTACTTGTTAGTTCCTAACAGAATGCTAACATGAGCCAATCAGATGATGGGAAAAAAAGTCATATGACATAGCTCTTGTGTTTTAATATGAATAATACTGTGAAAAGCAGTACTAAGCAATAATGAGGTATTTTGCCATGTTAGACATTCCAAGTTCAACCAATCACTAACACCAAACATTTGTAAATATGTCTTCATATCTTAAATTTTCTGCATTACTCGTCATTATACATTTGTTTAACATTTTTCCAAATAATGTTAGCATATCAGTATTAATAACCATGGTATGCAAGTTTCATAAAAATGTATAATTCTCCTGCAGAACCAGTGAGTCTTGATTTAAAACAAAACTTGATTGGTTGTTCTGCAGCACCTTATATGCTTACATATCTAATAGCACATTAAAACAAAATTAAAGGGACAAGATACCCAAATGTTGAAGCACATGAAAGGGAAAGCTTTCACCTGAACATCTCTATGAAAAAAAGGAAGATATTTTACTTCAAATTTCCTATGTATTCACACCCCACTGTAAAGAGACTTTAAGCAGCCAGCCAGGTTGCTTGTCCCAGGACAAGCTAGGGAGTGTGCTTCTGTCATGTGCAGGCACAGTCATGTTATTTTCCTTTTCAGTTTAAGTACGTTCTATGAAACCTCATCAGATTTCAGTGAAATATCATGAGATCACAGCAAAGGCAAAGCATTACCTCAGCACTGCTGATTGGCTATTGTTTTGGGGTTTTTCAACTTGCAGCTTGACAGCAGCTGAAGTGTACCTGTTTACACAGCACTATCTTTCTTTTATACATGCTCAGGTGATATTTTCTTGTCGGCTTTTTACAGTTATGCTGCATCACTTTTGAATGATTTAGCATATGAGTATTATGTCCCTTTAACAATGCATCTTGTAGGCATGGATTCTGAATCAATGTATTGCCCCAAGAAACCCAATATTTTTGCTCTCCTTAATAAAACAAACATCTGCTTTATTATAACTATGAAAACTATTGCTTTAAAATAAAAAAAACACCAGAAAGGAAATATTTTAAGAAACCTACCTGTTGGTTTTGTTCGGTTAGTGTCCGTAGTTTGTTCATGTGCTCTTCTGCCTCCTCTGCATTTATAATACCGGCACTAAAGGCAGAGACAGTGCCACAGGCAACAGAGTATGCTAGAACCTATAGAGCAGCAAAAGTAACAAGGAGGGACAATTGAATGTAAAGTAATAAAGAAATGACCCTAGCAATTTATTAGCACAACTCTGTCTATAGGCATGTTAGGTTAAGAACTAATTGTATAGTATGGGTTAAATAAAGCTACACTATTTGCAATTTACTTTGTCATGTAACACACACAGAAATGCACAAACTCACAACTATCTACTGATAAGATGATGACATTTGGAAGCACCTACAAGGCATATCCTCAACACAAGAGCTTACAATGTGCTTCTCCCATGATTTATGCAATACAAGTTAGAAATCCCTCAAAAGGTACATAACATGCACTTATGTTTCTATTTTTAAATAAATCCCCATAATTTGCAGTTTAACTCCTGCAGAACTGATAAGCATAGTCAAAATTATGCTCCAAAATGATTGCTGACGCTCCAGATTAGAAAGCAGTCAATGACTAGAGTATACACACATATGCTTACTTCTGCCTGTATCCTTATTTTGAGGTGTGTGACTTTGCCTTTAGGACACAGAAGTGGAATATGAATCTTGGCTGTTTACAAAATGCTTTTTGTACATGTTAATACATTTAGTTGTAATATACATTTTTAGACTATGAAACATGTATAGAACTTAAAGCGATCGTCATTTCTGATTGCAATTGATGATTATAAACTGGTTAATGTGAGGCACCTGATATCAAGTCAGTAAGGAGTACTTACTTCTTGCATTGTTCTGGATTTTTCTTCACTTTCACACAGACATCCATACAGCTTGCGGAGTGTCGCAGAGACATGGACTCGGCAGTCAGTCTGACTGCTCTGACTCATAAAGGACAGGACCAGGCCAACACCTAGAATGCAGCCCATGCTGAACAGGATACAGATAGCCATATTAACAGACTGCATTTCCATTGCTCTCTTCCTCGTGACAACATATAAGAGTTATAAAGCTGCAGTTAAATATGGCTTACATATTCTACTCACTTTCACACCTCATCATTTCTAACACCCCAGTCAGTCCAAGTACAATTTTGCCTTTTATGACTTATAATAATATTTTAAAAGAAAAACAGTATTAAAATGATCTAAGCCTTAAATTCCAATTGTATGAGAGTAAGAGGTTTTTATGATTGGTTAAAGTCTAGAAGAAGCACTTGGAATTAAATCTGGAGACTGGGTAGGAAGGTAAACTGTATAATGCATATTCAATGCCTACTGTTTTCCTAACAAAGAAGATATTTTATTAAAGAGACACTAAACACATATCATGAACCTCCCTCTAATCATAGGTGCTGCCATTATAGAACCAAGGTTACACTGTAGGTATCTGGATGAGAGTTACTGGACATGCAAACAGGTCAACACTGGAATGTCATTACCTTAACATTATAATTCCCAGCAATCCATTTAACTTGCCTAGACTGCTTCACACTATCTGATACAGTTGTGTGATATGGTATAATGTGTGTGATCAATGCATTTTCAGTCTACAATACATGTAAGTGGAAAAGCTTTATATTTGTATTTCTAGAATCATATGTAGGGATTTGTCTCAAATGTAACAGAATTTAGGCCATAATGGTAAAGTGTATTTCTTATGGTCATTATTGTTCATTCAAATATCCACAAGGTGGCAACATAACCCAAGAAATCACTAAAATATGGCATCCTCAAGAGAACCATATATGTATTGGTGTTTGTGCAATATAAATAAGTCAGACTTCACACACACTAAACACATGCAAAAGCTGCACTAAACATATACATTTTTTAACAATAAAAAGGAAATTCAGTAGCAAAATACAAAAAAAAAACAACAACAAAAAAAAAAAACATGTTAATGCCAGAGTCTGTTTCCAACCAAATGTTAAAAACCTGCAAATTCCTAAACTACCACATCATTTGATAATGTTTGAATGCTCGGAGATAAGGTTACATTTTTTTTTAACATTTGATCTTTAATTCTGGCATTTTCGCCACTAACATAGCTGCATAATAATGCATCCCGTTTAATTTAGAATTTCATGTTAAAACTGATTTTATAGGCTTATCACTTTTGAATGGATAAACACATATGAATATAATCAGACGTCCAATTTGAAGTCACATGGTTACATTTTTAAATAGAGATAAGAGAATTTTTAGATGAGGTTACAGCCAAAACTAACAAATCAATCATCATTACATTTTACAGGGCGAGACCTTATGGGGTAAAATACTCCTAGATTGGCGTGTAAGAATTCATTTTGGACATATAAAGCTTTGAAGTTTAATTTAAAGTTATATCCATGTGCAGAGAAATAAATGTTTCTTAATATACTCACTCATGCAAAGAAGGTGGTTTCAGAATCAGGTTTTCTTAAATTTCTATAACTGATTTTGAAAAAAATATGATCTGGGCTTAAATATCAAACTGAATTTTTGTAATTGTGAAAAGCGAATTCAATTTTTTAGCTTATACAGTAGTGACTATTTCATACGAGTTCTGTTTGAAGCATAGTTTTGGGGCCAGGTCAACTGACTGGCTGGCTGGTTATACAGCTCATGTGACATAATCACTAAAGTATTTGGCTTCTATATAAAAAAACTTAACTGCCCAGCTCCAACTCATTGCACTATATATTTACCCTTTATACTGTAAAACAGTTATGGAAATGATAAAGGCAAACAAAAGGTACACTACAGGGAATTAATACCCACAGCTGCACATAGATGTTATTAGTTCCTTTTACCTCAGTCATATATAAAGAAGCTTAGACTATGGATTTCTGCTTTCATATGGTAACTTGTCATATATTTTTAATCTAAAGGGTGTAGATGTTACAATACAAACAGAATTGACTGTGTAATTTGCAATTAATAATATTAGCACTAAATAATTATATAAATATTTTAAATATACATTTTTCTTACCATACCAAGAAAAACACTAGATGTATAAAAAAAAAAAGATTTAACCAAAAACACGAGTACAATTTGCCTAAGATATGTAAGTAAATGATAGGGGCATGAAATATTATAGGAGCTAAATACCTCAGTGAGAAGATAATGTATTCATAACAAAGTATATACCTCATTATACATTAAACACACTTCTAAAAAGACCAGTGACTGCAGAAAGTGCTTATATCCTCCCTGTTCAGTAGCACTGTGTCTCGCTCTCTCACGCTGCTGCGGAGCAGATGAACACATCATTTTACTACTGACACGTGTGCTGGATTTTACTGTGATTTCTATGACACATAAACAAGCCACGTTTATTTTCCTGGGAAATCAAAACTTAATGGCAATTTCTGCTTCCTACTGCAGATCACTATCAGTACATGTATTTGTATTTGTTTCTATTATATACTACTGTAAATGAAAATAAACTAATAACCCACCTTTTTTTTTTTTTTTTACAGAAACGTATATATAACCCAGGACAATTTAATGATAGAGGCAAATCACTCTGTCTATTTCAGCTCACTCTATATTTTAAAACCAGAATATGTCTACTAATAAAATGTCAATTGCCTAATTATATAAGAGGGTATTTCATTAACATCCCAGTGGTTTTGTTTTATATCGCTTCCTCATATTTCCCATAAGCCGCATCTCTGTATTATTAGAGTTCTGATCTGCAAAATGCTTCTGACCAGCAATATGCTAATGTTGTTAATTCATTTTCACCTGTATTTAAAAGCACATTATAGCTTTTAATGACACCTGAAATCCTCAATATGTGCTGAATGTCATTTTGTTAAAGGGACACTGAACCCAAATTCTTTCTTTCGTAATTCAGATAGAGCATGACATTTTAAGCAACTTTTTAATTTGCTTCTTTTATCAAATTTTCTTCATTCTCTTGGTATCTTTATTTGAAATGCAAGCATGTAAGTTTAGATGCCGGCCCATTTTTGGTGAACAACCAGGGTTGTCCTTGCTGATTGGTGGATAAATTCTTCCACCAATAAAAAAGTGCTGTCCAGAGTTCTGAACCAAAAAAAAGCTTAGATGCTTTCTTTTTCAAATAAAGATAGCAAGAGAACGAAGAAAAATGTATCATAATAGTAAATTAGAAAGTTACTTAAAATTGCATGCTCTATCTGAATCACGAAAGAGAAAATTTGGGTACAGGGTCCCTTTAAATCTTTCCAGAGCTATAAGCTTTCTGCTTGCAAAATATGTAGACACGGCACTTGCCAAATTTGTTAAAGTAGAGGGGCTAAACCTTGAAGCTCCTTCTAGGTTGCCCCTTACATAAGTAAATGAGTTCTATGGAAAGCATCACCTGGTGACTACAATGCTCAAAAACACAGTAAAGTCAAAATGACATTTTCCTGATTCAAATAGTGCATGCAATTTTATACAACTTTCCAATTTACTTAAAGGGAAAGTCAACTCCAAATGTTATATTGTTTAAAAAGACAGATAATCCCTTTATTACCCAATCCAGAGTTTTGCACAACCAACATGTTTATATTAATATACATTTTACCTCTGTGATTACCTTGTATCTAAGCATCTTCTGACAGCCCCCTGATCTCATGGCTATTTATTTTTTTTCTATTGACTTGCATTTAGCCAATTAGTGCTGTATCCTGCACAACTCCACACAAGAGCGCACAATGTTATCTATATGACTCACATCATTTAGCAGTCTCCTGTTGCGAAAAGCAAATACAAAATCATGTGATAAGATGCTGTCTGTAGTTGCTTAGAAACAGGCAGAAAACAGAATTTATGCTTACCTGATAAATTACTTTCTCCAACGGTGTGTCCGGTCCACGGCGTCATCCTTACTTGTGGGATATTCTCTTCCCCAACAGGAAATGGCAAAGAGCCCAGCAAAGCTGGTCACATGATCCCTCCTAGGCTCCGCCTACCCAAGTCATTCGACCGACGTACAGGAGGAAATATGCATAGGAGAAACCATATGATACCGTGGTGACTGTAGTTAGAGAAAATAATTCATCAGACCTGATTAAAAAAAAAAAAACAGGGCGGGCCGTGGACCGGACACACCGTTGGAGAAAGTAATTTATCAGGTAAGCATAAATTCTGTTTTCTCCAACATAGGTGTGTCCGGTCCACGGCGTCATCCTTACTTGTGGGAACCAATACCAAAGCTTTAGGACACGGATGAAGGGAGGGAGCAAATCAGGTCACCTAAATGGAAGGCACCACGGCTTGCAAAACCTTTCTCCCAAAAATAGCCTCTGAAGAAGCAAAAGTATCAAATTTGTAAAATTTGGCAAAAGTGTGCAGTGAAGACCAAGTCGCTGCCTTACATATCTGGTCAACAGAAGCCTCGTTCTTGAAGGCCCATGTGGAAGCCACAGCCCTAGTGGAATGAGTTGTGATTCCTTCAGGAGGCTGCCGTCCGGCAGTCTCATAAGCCAATCGGATAATGCTTTTAAGCCAAAAAGAAAGAGAGGTAGAAGTTGCCTTTTGACCTCTCCTTTTACCAGAATAAACAACAAACAAAGAAGATGTTTGTCTGAAATCTTTAGTGGCCTCTAAATAGAATTTTAGAGCACGGACTACGTCCAAATTGTGTAACAAACGTTCCTTCTTTGAAACTAGATTCGGACACAAAGAAGGTACAACTATCTCCTGGTTAATATTCTTGTTGGAAACAACTTTCGGAAGAAAACGAGGCTTAGTACGCAAAACCACCTTATCTGCATGGAACACCAGATAGGATGGAGAACACTGCAGAGCAGATAACTCAGAAACTCTTCTAGCAGAAGAAATTGCAACCAAAAACAAAACTTTCCAAGATAATAACTTAATATCTACGGAATGTAAGGGTTCAAACGGAACCCCTTGAAGAACTGAAAGAACTAGATTAAGACTCCAGGGAGGAGTCAAAGGTCTGTAAACAGGCTTGATTCTAACCAGAGCCTGAACAAACGCTTGAACGTCTGGTACAGCTGCCAGCCTTTTGTGAAGTAAAACAGATAACGCAGAGATCTGTCCCTTCAGAGAACTTGCAGATAATCCTTTCTCCAAACCTTCTTGTAGAAAGGATAGAATCTTAGGAATTTTTATCTTGTTCCATGGAAATCCTTTAGATTCACACCAACAGATATATTTTTTCCATATCTTATGGTAAATTTTTCTAGTTACAGGCTTTCTAGCCTGGATCAGAGTATCTATTACAGAATCTGAAAACCCACGCTTTGATAAAATCAAGCGTTCAATCTCCAAACAGTCAGTTGGAGGGAAACCAGATTCGGATGTTCGAATGGACCTTGAACAAGAAGGTCCTGTCTCAAAGGTAGCTTCCATGGTGGAGCCGATGACATATTCACCAGGTCTGCATACCAAGTCCTGCGTGGCCACGCAGGAGCTATCAAGATCACCGAAGCCCTCTCCTGATTGATCCTGGCTACCAGCCTGGGAATGAGAGGAAACGGTGGGAATACATAAGCTAGGTTGAAGGTCCAAGGTGCTACTAGTGCATCTACTAGAGTCGCCTTGGGATCCCTGGATCTGGACCCGTAACAAGGAACCTTGAAGTTCTGACGAGAGGCCATCAGATCCATGTCTGGAATGCCCCATAATCGAGTTATTTGGGCAAAGATTTCCGGATGGAGTTCCCACTCCCCCGGATGGAATGTCTGACGACTCAGAAAATCCGCTTCCCAATTTTCCACTCCTGGGATGTGGATTGCAGACAAGTGGCAGGAGTGATCCTCCGCCCATTGAATTATCTTGGTCACTTCCTCCATCACCAGGGAACTCCTTGTTCCCCCCTGATGGTTGATATATGCAACTGTCGTCATGTTGTCTGATTGAAACCTTATGAATTTGGCCTTTGCTAGATGAGGCCAAGCTTTGAGAGCATTGAATATCGCTCTCAGTTCCAGAATGTTTATCGGGAGAAGAGATTCTTCCCGAGACCATAGACCCTGAGCTTTCAGGGGTTCCCAGACCGCGCCCCAGCCCACCAGACTGGCGTCGGTCGTGACGATGACCCACTCTGGTCTGCGGAAGCTCAATCCCTGTGACAGGTTGTCCAGGATCAGCCACCAACGGAGTGAATCTCTGGTCCTTTGATCTACTTGAATCGTCGGAGACAAGTCTGTATAATCCCCATTCCACTGTCTGAGCATGCACAGTTGTAATGGTCTTAGATGAATTCGTGCAAAAGGAACTATGTCCATTGCTGCAACCATCAATCCTATTACTTCCATGCACTGCGCTATGGAAGGACGAAGAACAGAATGAAGTACTTGACAAGAGCTTAGAAGTTTTGATTTTCTGACCTCTGTCAGAAAAATCCTCATTTCTAAGAAGTCTATTATTGTTCCCAAGAAGGGAACTCTTGTTGACGGGGAAAGAGAACTTTTTTCTATGTTCACTTTCCATCCGTGAGATCTGAGAAAGGCTAGGACGATGTCCGTATGAGCCTTTGCTTTTGACAGAGACGACGCTTGAATCAGGATGTCGTCCAAGTACGGTACTACTGCAATGCCCCTTGGTCTTAGAACCGCTAGAAGGGACCCTAGTACCTTTGTGAAAATTCTCGGAGCAGTGGCTAATCCGAATGGAAGTGCCACAAACTGGTAATGCTTGTCCAGAAAAGCGAACCTTAGGAACTGATGATGTTCCTTGTGGATAGGAATATGTAGGTACGCATCCTTTAAATCCACCGTGGTCATAAATTGACCTTCCTGGATGGTAGGAAGGATCGTTCGAATGGTTTCCATTTTGAACGATGGAACCCTGAGAAATTTGTTTAGGATCTTGAGATCTAA
This sequence comes from Bombina bombina, assembly GCF_027579735.1. NCBI lineage: Eukaryota > Metazoa > Chordata > Amphibia > Anura > Bombinatoridae > Bombina > Bombina bombina. The sequence continues at coordinate 683,059,374 of NC_069500.1, read as the reverse complement.
AATTGGTCTGAATGTTCCCTCTTTTTTGGGAACTATGAACAGGTTGGAGTAAAACCCCATCCCTTGTTCTCCTATTGGAACTGGATGAATTACTCCCATCTTTAACAGGTCTTCTACACAATGTAAGAATGCCTGTCTTTTTATTTGGTTTGAAGATAATTGAGACCTGTGGAACCTTCCCCTTGGGGGTAGTTCCTTGAATTCCAGGAGATAACCTTGAGAAACTATTTCTAGTGCCCAAGGATCCTGAACATCTCTTGCCCAGGCCTGAGCAAAGAGAGAAAGTCTGCCCCCCACCAGATCCGGTCCCGGATCGGGGGCCATCCCTTCATGCTGTTTTGGTAGCAGTGGCAGGCTTCTTGGCCTGCTTACCCTTGTTCCAGCCTTGCATCGGTCTCCAGGCTGGTTTGGGTTGAGAAGTATTACCCTCTTGCTTAGAGGATGTAGAAGTAGAGGCTGGTCCGTTTCTGCGAAAGGGACGAAAATTAGGCTTATTTCTAGCCTTAAAAGACCTATCCTGAGGAAGGGCGTGGCCCTTTCCCCCGGTGATGTCTGAAATAATCTCTTTCAAATCAGGACCAAACAGTGTTTTACCCTTGAAAGGGATGTTAAGCAATTTTGTCTTGGAAGACACATCCGCTGACCAAGACTTTAGCCAAAGCGCTCTGCGCGCCACGATAGCAAACCCTGAATTTTTCGCCGCTAATCTAGCTAATTGCAAAGCGGCATCTAGAATAAAAGAGTTAGCCAATTTAAGTGCTTGAACTCTGTCCATAACCTCCTCATACGAAGATTCTTTATTGAGCGACTTTTCTAGTTCTTCGAACCAGAAACACGCTGCCGTAGTGACAGGAACAATGCATGAAATTGGTTGTAGAAGGTAACCTTGCTGAACAAACATCTTTTTAAGCAGACCCTCTAATTTTTTATCCATAGGATCTTTGAAAGCACAACTATCTTCTATGGGAATAGTAGTGCGTTTGTTTAGAGTAGAGACCGCCCCCTCGACCTTAGGGACTGTCTGCCATAAGTCCTTTCTGGGGTCGACTATAGGAAATAATTTCTTAAATATAGGGGGAGGAACAAAAGGTATGCCGGGCCTTTCCCATTCCTTATTTACTATGTCCGCCACCCGCTTGGGTATAGGAAAAGCATCGGGGGGCACCGGAACCTCTAGGAACTTGTCCATCTTACATAATTTCTCTGGAATGACCAAATTGTCACAATCATCCAGAGTAGATAATACCTCCTTAAGCAGTGCACGGAGATGTTCTAATTTAAATTTAAATGTTACAACATCAGGTTCAGCTTGTTGAGAAATTTTTCCTGAATCTGAAATTTCTCCCTCAGACAAAACCTCCCTCCTGGCCCCTTCAGATTGGTGTGAGGGTATGTCAGAAACGTTATCATCAGCGTCCTCTTGCTCTTCAGTGTTTAAAACAGAGCAATCGCGCTTTCTTTGATAAGTAGGCATTTTAGATAAAATATTTGCAATAGAATTATCCATAACAGCCGTTAATTGTTGCATGGTAATAAGTATTGGCGCACTAGATGTACTAGGGGCCTCTTGAGTGGGCAAAACTGGTGTAGACACAGAAGGGGATGATGCAGTACCATGCTTACTCCCCTCATCTGAAGAATCATCTTGGGCAATATTATTATCTGTGGCATCATTGTCCCTACTTTGTTTGGACACTATTTCACAATTATCACATATATTTAAATGGGGAGACACATTGGCTTTCATACATATAGAACATTGCTTATCTGATGGTTCAGACATGTTAAACAGGCTTAAACTTGTCAACAAAGCACAAAAAACGTTTTAAAATAAAACTGTTACTGTCACTTTAAATTTTAAACAGAACACACTTTATTACTGAATATGCGAAAAAGCATGAAGCAATTGTTCAAAATTCACCAAAATTTCACCACAGTGTCTTAAAGCCTAAAAAGTATTGCACACCAAATTTGAAAGCTTTAACCCTTAAAATAACGGAACCGGAGCCGTTTTTACATTTAACCCCTATACAGTCCCAGGTATCTGCTTTGCTGAGACCCAACCAAGCCCAGAGGGGAATACGATACCAAATGACGCCTTCTATAAGCTTTTTCAGTGGTTCTTAGCTCCTCACACATGCATCTGCATGCCTTGCTTTCCAAAAACAACTGCGCATTAGTGGCGCGAAAATGAGGCTCTGCCTATGACTAGAGAAGGCCCCCATCTGAAAAAGGTGTCCATACAGTGCCTGCCGTTTTTTAACAACAATCCCCAAGATTATAATAACTATAAAGAGTTATAATCTGCCAAATATGCTTAGCAAAGTAATCGTTTTAGCCCAGAAAAATGTCTACCAGTTTTTTAAGCCCTTATAAAGCCCTTTATTCTTTTACTTAATCTAAGAAAATGGCTTACCGGTCCCCATAGGGAAAATGACAGCCTTCCAGCATTACAAAGTCTTGTTAGAAATGTGGCCAGTCATACCTCAGGCAGAAAAGTCTGCCAACTGCTTCCCCCAACTGAAGTTACTTCATCTCAACAGTCCTGTGTGGAAACAGCAATCAATTTTAGTAACGTTTGCTAAAATCATCTTCCTCTTACAAACAGAAATCTTCTTCTCTTTTCTGTTTCAGAGTAAATAGTACATACCAGCACTATTTTAAAATAACAAACACTTGATTGAAGAATAAAAACTACATTTAAACACCAAAAAACTCTTAGCCATCTCCGTGGAGATGTTGCCTGTGCAACGGCAAAGAGAATGACTGGGGTAGGCGGAGCCTAGGAGGGATCATGTGACCAGCTTTGCTGGGCTCTTTGCCATTTCCTGTTGGGGAAGAGAATATCCCACAAGTAAGGATGACGCCGTGGACCGGACACACCTATGTTGGAGAAATTTAGAGGTTTAAATGTTATAAAAGTATATTAATATAACAATGTTGGTTGTGCAAAGCTGAGGAATGAGTAGTAAAGGAGTTCTATATCTTTAAATTGTAACAATTTTGGTGTGGACTGTCCCTTTCATTTCTTGAAAAGAATACCTGAATAGACACATGAACATCAGTGTACTACTGGGAGATAGCTGGTGATTGGTGGCTGCACATATGTGGCTCTTGTCATTGGCTCACCATATGTGTTCAGCTAGCTCCCAGTAGTGCACTGTTGCTGTTTCAACAAAACATTTCTAGAGAATTAAGCAAATTTGATAATAGAAGTAAACTGGAGAGATGTTTAAAACTGTATGTTCTATCTGAATCATGAAAGAAAAAGTTGGGCTTTGGGTCCCTTTAACAAGGAAGCATCCAGCACTGATACAATTTTTCAGTTTTAAAGTGAATACAAATAAAATATTATTTTCTCAGGACTCTAAGTTATATTCATTTTTAGTTTGGAATATACTATTTTACTCTTAACAGTAAAGAGTACTGAGATATCAGTTGTACATAATATAAAATATATGATATGATAAAAACATGATAAATCAGTTCCTTCACATTCACAGTGACAAAAAAACACGAAGTAGAATCCTGGATCTCTGGTTTACTAATAAAGGAACAGACTACACCAAAATTGTTATTGATTAAAAAGATAGATAACTCATTTACTACCCATTCCCCAGCTTTGCACAACCAACATTGTTATATTAATATACTTTATAACATTTAAACCTCTAAATGTCTGCCTCTTTCTAAGCCACTACAGACAGCCTCTTATCACATGCTTTTTTATTTTCATGTGGGCCATATAGATAACGTCGTGTTCACGCCCGAGGAGTTATTTAAGAGTTTGCACAACAGTACTAAATGCAAGTCAATAGATAATAAATAAAAAAAGTCATGTGATCGGGGGGCTGTCAGAAGATGCTTAGATACAAGGTAATCACAAAGTAAAAAGTGTATTAATATAACAGTGTTGTTATGCAAAACTGGGGAATGGGTAATAAAGGGATTATCGATCTTTTAAAACAATAAATATTCTATTGTAAACTGTCCCTTTAAGTATTCAATTGGAGAAGACACAAATTGATGTGTGCAGCTGCCTCCACTCCTTCCTGTCCAGTCATGTTTAGCTTTTCCACACAGCTAAACCATAGCTGAGGTAAAAAGGTTAAATAAAAGGGTGGAAGGGTGGAGAACTCAGTCAGCTGATGCGATGGTTCTTTATGTGCTGTCTCACTCTGAATATTAAGAAATTTTATTTTCTCACATTATCTATGACAACAGCAAATTACACTAAACACCTCTTGGTTTTGTGTAAAAAATGCTTACCTGATAAATGTATTTCTTTTTTGACACGGTGAGTCCACGGAATCATCAATTACTGTTGGGAATATCACTCCTGGCCAGCAGGAGGAGGCAAAGAGCACCACAGCAAAGCTGTTAAGAATCACTTCCCTTCCCACTACCCCCAGTCATTCGACCGAAGAAAAAGGAGAGAACATAAATAACAAAAGGTGCAGAGGTGCCTGGGGTTTAAAAAAAAAAAAAAAAACCTGTCTGTAAACAGGGAGGGCCGTGGACTCACTGTGTCAAGAATTAAATAAATTTATCATCAGGTTAGCATAAATTTTGTTTTCTTTCTTAAGACACGGTGATACCACAGAATCATCAATTACTGTTGGGAATCAATACCCAAGCTAGAGGACACAGATGATTATGGAGGGCAAGACAGGTAACCTAAACAGAAGGCACCACAGCCTGCAAAACCCTTCTCCCAAAAGAAGCCTCATCCGAGGCAAAAGTATCAAATTTATAGAATTTAGAAAAAGTGTGCAATGAAGACGAGGTTGCAGCCTTACACATCTGTTCTACAGAGGCCAAGAAGACACCGCCTTAGTGGAATGAGCTGTAATTCTCTCAGGAGGCTGCTGTCCAGCAGTCTCATAAGCCATATGAATAACACTTCTCAACCAGAGAGAAAGAGAATTGGCAGTAGCTTTCTGGCCTTTACGTTTACCAGAAAAGCAAACAAACAATGCAGAAGACAGACGAAAATCCTAAGTAACCTGTAGATAGAATTTTAAGAGAATGCACAACATCTAAGTTGGGCAACAAACGTTCCTTATGATAAGAAGGATTAGGACAGAGAGAGGGAACAACAATTTCTTGATTAATATTTCTGTCCGAAACAACCTTAGGAAGAAAACCAAACTTGGTACGGAGAACTGCCTTATCTGCATGAAATATGAGATAAGGAGAATCACACTGCAATGCTGAGAGTTGAGAAAGAAGAAATAGCAGCAAGAAACAAAACCTTCCAAGATAATAACTTAATATCTATGGAATGCCTAGGCTCACAAGGAGCCTGTAGCAAATCTTTAAGAAAAAGGTTAAGACTCCAAGGTGGAACAGCCGATTTAAACACAGGCCTAATTCTGTCCAGGGCCTGACAAAACGATTGCACATCTGGCACATCCGCCAGACGCTTGTGTAGTTTTCAGGGGAAAGCACGCACCCAATACCCCACACAATATCCCCGCATGTGGGGAGATCGCAGAGATCAGCGGGCTCGGGGTGCAATGAACCAGCCTCGCCCTGGGAGAGCCACCTTAGTGATCATGGCTAAGACCCGTCTGCCAGGTAAATATGATAGACAAACCCTTCTCCGGGCCATCCTGGAGAAAGGCCAAACCCCTAGGAATCCTGCCCCTACTTCTAAGAGTAGTCCTGGGATTCATATCCATCAGGGATTTAACTCTATACCTTATGGGAAAAGACACCAGAAACAGGCTGCAAACCTGAATCATGGTCACAAAGACCAATACAGAAAAACAATGCTCAGACAACTAAGCATTCAATCTCCAAGCAGAAAGCTCCAGAGAAAAACAAAAGTTGGATGAAGAATGGACCTTGAACTAGAAAGGTCTTTCCTCAAGAACAACCACCAAGTTGGAAGAATTACATTTCTGTTAGGTCTGAATACCAAATCCTGTGAGACTAAGTAGGAACTATTCAAAAAAATTATTCTCACTCCTATTTGATACGAGCAATGACTCGTGGAAGGAGAGCAAACTGAGGAACAGGGATCTCAGACTGAAAACCCCAGTAACCGCCAGGGTATTTAACAGAACAACCTGCTAATTTTCAGACCATTAACATAACTCTGAAGATTGGCGTACTGCCATCTCCAACTACAGCACCCCCATTTGAGTGTTAGCCTGGAGAACACCTCCGGGAGAAGCGCCCACTCCCCCGGGATGAAAAATCTGACTACTCAAAAAGTCTGCTCCCGGTATTCACTCCTGAAAAGAGAATAGTGGATAAACCATGATGTGATTGTTCCTCCACTGAACAATTCACGTCAATAACAGCCAAGGAACTCCAGGTTCCTCCCAGGTGGTTAATGAAAACCACAGAAAAGAAAATGTTCCACTAGAAACTGGCAACTCGGAAATGACAACTGAGGCCAAACCATCAGAGCATTGAAAATCGCTCTTCACTCCAAGAAGGATGCGGAGATAGCAGACTCTTCCCAAGTCTCTAGTAACCAACCCAATAGGCTAGCGACCGGTTCACCATAACTCAGGAAGGTCTTAGAAAGCATGCGCCCAAGACAGATGCTTCTGAGAAACCTATATATTCTGTAGAATATGGGCAACGATCCCGCTACCTCTCACAAGCTAAGTGAGCGCTCTACCACTAATTCCCCTCTTTGATCCATGGGGAAGAATCTCATGTTGACAGATCTAGATGTACCCTTCGAGACAGAGGCACAAGATCCTTGGTCCACTATCTAAACATGCATAACAGCAGATTCTAAAATGGAATTGAGCAAAGGGGTGATGTCCAATGAAACAACCATCAGCCCACTTACTCCATACATTAAGCCACTGAAGGACCAAAATATATAATCCCCTAAGAAAATACCCTTGTAGCTGGAACAAGGGAACTTATTTTCAGATTTACTTCCATTCGAGGAAATGAAGAATGACAACAAGATCTCTGCATGCGAGGGAACCTCACAAAACTGAAGTGTTTGACAGAAAAGCAAAAGTCAAGAACTGAAAGCACACGTCCTCCGGGTCTATGGTCACCATGAACTGACCCTCTTGGACCCAAGGAAAACTGGAACCACTGGTTTCCAATTAAAGGACAGTACCCTGAGAAGACTTGTTGAAACACTTAGATGTATCAAGGATGAAAAATCCCCACTTGCTCGGGAACCATGAACAGGAATTAATAGAATTCTAAACCCTGTTCCCATATAGGAACTGGTAGTATCACTCACAGGGAAGAGAGGTCCCAGACGCATTTCAACAATGCCTCACCGTTATTTGACCTGCAGATAAAATGAGAGGAGGAACCTGCCTCTGGAAGGCATGACATAATTCTATGCAGAAAACCTGAAATACTAAGTCCTCAGCCTATCTGAGACATCTCATATCCAACACAGAGATTCAGCCCCCCACCTAAACTTTGAACCCGGATTGAGGCCAGTCTCCATATGTATATTAATCTTTCTTGAACTTGTAAAATGCCATAAATTACCATGCTATTAAGTTAATGCTGTCATAATAAACATATAAAAAGGTTCACAATACAATGATGGAGCATATTATCAGTTGAGATCAGTTAGCTAGAGTCCTTCATAGTAGCTGATGGAAAGTGTCATCCAACAATCTAATAGGTTAATAATGACTTATGTTTAACTAACAGTCAGCAAGCTTTCATCCTATGTCCCTCTTGGCTCGGCAAACTGTTATCAAGAGAGCTAGTGGCATATTACAGTAAGTGAGAGACATTAAGAGTTGCAATGGCTGTCCTTATCTAATAGAACCTAACTGAAATAAAACTTCATAATAAAAATTAAATGGCCTCATGTGAGTAAATAGAGTAGTATATACCTCTACCTAGACTCTGAGAGGGAATGATCAGTAAAGAGTGTGCAGGGCTACTGAATATTTCCTCCCTATTGACTCTGTCCCACAATCAGAACACCATGGGTAAATAAAGCACTGAACATATATATGCATAAGGTTACTGGAGCACACAGACACATGCTACACCTGATATATAGAGGATACGTTATCTTCCCATCTGTACCACATCAGGAAGTCCCAATGAGCGTACATTCGGCAGGGTGATATATGAGATGTATCCACCAGGGTCCCACAACGGTGGTCTATCCGGCGAATTTGGTAGATGCCTCCTTTGCCCATTGACAACAGGCATTGAATTACAGCTGCTTCACTTTGCAAGGGTATTGTGTGGGCACCGGCAAGTAAGGAGTGAGTACTGAGGAATAGCGTTGCGCTTAGGAAACAATATCAGACACCTCACTAAGAGACAACTTACTCAAACTGGGCCATATGCAGTCTCCTCGCTAGAGTACCTCAGCACTGCACACTTTCTGCTAAGCAATCTGAGGACTTCTGCTAGGGTGATGCGTTCTTTAGGAGTAGCGCTGGCTTCAGGCTCGTTGTTAAATGAGGCCTCAGTCTCTTGCAACCAAGCAGATTCAGAGCTAGATCCATTCTTCTCCAGTGGGATCTCATGTTCCCAACTCGGGAGCTCCCGCTTGCTGCGCTTCACAGAGACATTCAAGTAGACGCAGGGTATAGTTCTAGGTTCCATAATGAAGGTAGGGGAAAAGGAGAGTCGGATCTCCGTAGTGAGCGTTGCAGTAAGACTATCCATTCGGTCCAGCAACATAATAATCAGGTCTTTAAGGTTAGTCGCCATGGTATAAGGGGATTTTCAGATACTCCTCACTTGCACCAGAATAATAGTACGATCAGGCTACTGTGTCCAGGTCTCCTGGGGAAAGGTGTATAGGAAGGCCTAGTTCATGATGCTGCCATCAATGCCGACTCTATTATTCATATTTTATTTCTTAAATAATTAGGATCATTCTTATCGACAAAGTCTTCAGGATCCAAAGCTGTCACTTAGGTGGGTAGACGACCATTGAGACAGGTGATAATCAGTGGATATATTTGCTCGCTCTCACAGCCTCAGATAAAAGCAGTTATCTTTTCCGCCGCCCGGAAGTACCCCCTGAGCCTTTGTTATTTAATGTGCACCCAAACATAAAGTACACTTAAAACGAGTAATCTGAGCCACAAAGGAGGATTAAAGGGACACTGAACCCAAATTTTTTCTTTTGTGATTCATATAGAGCAAGCAATTTTCTAATTTACTCCTATTATCAATTTTTCTTCGTTCTCTTGCTTTCTTTATTTGAAAAAGAAGACATCTAAGCTAAGGAGCCAGCCAATTTGTGGTTCAGAACCATGGACAGCACTTGTTTATTGGTGCTGTTCAATCAGCAAGGACAACCCAGGATGTTCACCAAAAATGGGCCGGCATCTAAACTTAAATTCTTGCTTTTCAAATATAGATACCAAGAGAATAAAGAAAATTTGACAATAGGAGTAAATTAGAAAGAAGCTTTAAAATTGCATGCTCTATCTGAATCATGAAAGAAAAAAATTGGGTACAGTGTCCCTTTAACACCTTCCTCTCCATAGTCACATTCATTTCAATGCCTGCCCCTGCCAGAAAAAACCTTCTCTATGAAGGAATGTATGTCCCACATTAAATGCAGCATCAGCCTAGAGTCCTTAACCTCTGCAGTGCCAGCCTCCTAGCCCCAGAAGACAATAAAACACTTACCTGCACATCCAGCTGTCCGGCAGGAGGATAGTTCACCCGGTATGAGAGGATGCGGCTCCTTACAGAGACCTGTGGAAAACAGAAATATCAGAGTAAACCTACTCAGGTTTTCTATAAAAAGGGCAGCAACATGTTAGGAAAATGCAGCAAGGCCCTCTGCCCTGCTGAAGAGACTAACGTGGAGTACGGCTAGACCCAGATTGTGATAGAAGATCAGAGAAAGCCTGCCCTGGCTTCAAAACAAAAAAATCTTGATAGAAGAATCTTTATCAGACACCAAATTACTTCACCTCCTCCTTGCACTAGAGGCAAAGAGAATGACTGGGGGTTGTGGGAAGGGAGGTGATACTTAACAGCTTTGCTGTGGTGCTCTTTGCCTCCTCCTGCTGGCCAAGACTGATATTCCCAACAGTAATTGATGATTCCGTGGACTCACTGTGTCTTAAGAAAGAAATTGCTTTTCCTCTTTTTTCCTAGAGAGGACAAAAGCTAAATCTGTAAGCTAGGTTTGTAAAATGCTGAAATGATCCTATTCCAGTTATCTGATTTACAGCATTGGCCGATTAGAGAATTAGCTTTGTGGGACAAGCACCATTTTACACAAAAGCAAGAGGTGTTTAATGTCAGTTTAAGTAAAATTTGGAGACCTGGGTCAATGACAAAGCTGAACCACATGAATGAGTCTGGTGGTCAACTGTCAGTGTTGTAAAGACCAGAAGAACAAATACTATATAGTATTTGATGCTAGTGACCCTAGAATGTAATAAGGGTCCCCCTTTATACTTCTTATTTATGAAATTTCAGAAAGCAAAAACACATTCAGTCACCTGGTGTAAGAGGTATTATCAATGTGCAGTGACTGTAACAGGTCAATAGGTAAATGAATAACACATGGTTACTTCTAGGTTTCTGGGGAAGTACACACAGGCTACTATGATGGGTGTAAGCATTTCTACATGATTATATTAATTATACATACTTGTATTCCAGGCTTGAATCAAAGCAGCAGTTTTCTAGTGCATCAAGAGACTTCATCATCAATAGGTTCATCTGCTGCCCAGACACATCACTACAAAATGCAGATGGACAACTATTTCAAACACAATAAAATATACACAATAGATTCACTAACTACTGTACAAAACATGAAGAAAAAAGGTGCAGAGCTTTACAAGGAGAAAGTAAATGCAAACGGTTTCCAAAAAGAATAGCGCAGACACATTTAGAGAGTAGGTAAAAGACGCTCTAATGTTGTCATCAATCAAAGCAATAACATCTGTCACAGAGAGTGTTATAACTAACTTATGGAATATAGCAATATAAGTTTAGATGACCACACGTGTATCCTAAACTGGATTGAGAAACACGTAGATAATGGTTATTATATGTACTGTACTGTTATGCACATTAAAGAACATAAAACAGTAAATAAGTGTTAGGCTTAATTACGCATTCAAAACAAAGATTTAACTGAAAATAATATAATTTTGTATTTTGTTAATAAAAAAATATAAGTTGTAAAGTTTTATTTTCTATGAATTAACGTGCACAGACAAGTTAAAACCTAGGTTACTTTATCTCTTCTGCTGAGGATAATTAAGGACAGATATTAAACTCTATAGAGTTTAAACAATGGCTGTGTAAAATATAAAGCCCTGTGAATTACTTCAGCAGCTCCATATGTAATGGATACTAACTGTCCTCCACATGAAACTCAAAGGAATTGTAAAGGCCACAATTTTTAGTTTTAAATTACTGGAGAAGATGACAAATTAAATAATGAAAATTTGAAAGTTTCTTTGCTAAACACAGTTTTTATATTACAAGATCAAATTGTTCAATGTCTCTTTATTATCCACATTAAAGGGATCTTGATATTGTTCATTCTCTTTTCTGATTTTTAAGATTTTTTTTGTGTGTACACTCGTCTTTAGAGCTCATTAACAGCAGAATTTTCAACAATGTATAAGTTTGCTACAAATATTGTTGCAAATAAAGCTGCCATAGAGTGCTAAAGACATGTGCATACTACCGAGGTTCTATGGGCCTACCTAGTTAACACTTAAGCAACTGAAACCTGGAGAAAAAAGAAATCTTGATTAAAAGTAAATTTATGCTTACCTGATAAACTAATTTCTTCTATGGTAAGACGAGTCCACGGATTCATCCTTTACTTGTGGGATATTATCCTCCTGCTAACAGAAAGTGAGAAAGAGCACCACAGCAGAGCTGTCTATATAGCTCCTCCCTTAGCTCCACCCCCCAGTCATTCGACCGAAGGTACAGGAAGAAAAAGGAGAAACTACAAGGTGCAGAGGTGACTGAAGTTTAAATCAAAAAAATATAATCTGTCTTAAAATGACAGGGCGGGCCATGGACTCGTCTTACCATAGAAGAAATTAATTTATCAGGTAAGCATAAATTTACTTTTCTTCTATAAGGTAAGACGAGTCCACGGATTCATCCTTTACTTGTGGGATACAATACCAAAGCTACAGGACACGGATGAACGGGAGGGACAAGACAGATGGTTAAACAGAAGACACCACTGCTTGAAGAACTTTTCTCCCAAAAATAGCCTCCGAAGAAGCAAAAGTATCAAATTTGTAAAATTTGGAAAAGGTATGAAGCGAAGACCAAGTCGCAGCCTTACAAATCTGTTCAACAGAAGCATAATTTTTAAAAGCCCATGTGGAAGCCACCGCTCTAGTAGAGTGAGCTGTAATTCTTTCAGGAGGCTGCTGTCCAGCAGTCTCGTATGCCAAACGGATGATGCTTTTCAGCCAAAAGGCAAGAGAGGTAGCCGTAGCTTTTTGACCTCTACGTTTTCCTGAATAGACAACAAACAAAGAAGCTATTTGACGGAAATCTTTGGTTGCTTGCAAGTAAAACTTCAAAGCACGAACCACGTCCAAGTTGTGCAACAGATGCTCCTTAGAGGAAGGATTAGGACACAGAGAAGAAACAACAATTTCCTGATTGATATTCCTATTAGTAACAACCTTAGGAAGGAATCCAGGTTTGGTACGCAAAACCACCTTAGTAGCATGGAAAACAAGATAAGGCGAGTCGCATTGCAATGCAGATAGTTCAGAAACTCTTCGAGCCGAAGAGATAGCAACTAAAAACAGAACTTTCCAAGATAGAAGCTTAATATCTATGGAATGCATAGGTTCAAACGGAACCCGTTGAAGAACTTTATTCAAACTCCATGGCGGAGCAACAGGTTTAAACACAGGCTTGATTCTAACTAAAGCCTGACAAAACGACTGAACGTCTGGAACATCTGCCAGACGTTTGTGCAGTAGAATTGATAAAGCAGATATCTGTCCCTTTAAGGAACTAGCTGATAGCCCCTTCTCCAATCCTTCTTGGAGAAAGGACAAAATCCTAGGAATCCTGATCTTACTCCATGAGTAGCCTTAGAGTAGGCAAAGAGAATCACTGGGGGGTGGAGCTAAGGGAGGAGCTATATAGACAGCTCTGCTGTGGTGCTCTTTGCCACTTCCTGTTAGCAGGAGGATAATATCCCACAAGTAAAGGATGAATCCGTGGACTCATCTTACCCTATTGAAGAAAAGTAAATTGTAAAGTTTTATAAAATTGCGTGCTCTATCTAAACCATGAATGTTTAATTTTTACTTTACTGTCCCTTTACGTACACTTACAGTAACATACCTGACTTTTTCTTCATACAGTCGGGAGATAAACATTCCCATTGCAAGTCCCATGTGGATCTGAAGAGCTTGAGAGTCATCTGCTGCAGGTTTCCCAGGTAACCGGGCCATCAATATGCCAAGAACTTCCTCCATTTTCTCCTTAAAGGATACGATGAGCACTGGCACCAACAGAGAAAGTGCTGTGGCTGCACAAGAGCGAGCAATTACACTGGATGTGTTTTCACCAGAATAGGATTTCTGCAACACATGAAGCACACAGACTGTAGAATTAGGATTTAAAAAATACAGTGAACAATGATCAGCCAGTGAAATTATCATTTGTCTTTGTATAGAAAACGTCCAACCAATGTAGTATGGAACTGGAACAAGAGGACCTAATATCCATTTGATATGCCAGTGTTCGCATGGAACCACATAATTAAAATTTTGTCTATATCTTTTATAGAGGACAACAGCTGCTCGAGGTCTTCAGCGTTCCTTTTATAAGTTGGTAAGTGGATATTTATTATCTGGACTTTACTGTTCTGTTACAATATGCACTATGCAAATTTCATTATTTATTTTAGTTCATTGAGATATCACTATATACACATTGGGATTTTACCACTATCTTTTGATTGGAGATTACATTATTGGACACTGAAGTATTGCTTACTTAGATTTTGGACACACATATCTATAGTATGAATTCTTCTATTTTTTAGAATATTTCCTTATTTTTTTTTGTAACACTTGTAGTATTCTTCACATTTATTTAGTACATACTGTAATTGGAAGGTTTATATAGGTTAATGTATACGCATATATCAATATATTTAATTGTTTTTATGATATTTTTATATTAAATTTGATAATATATCCCATTACACCTTAGCCTTGTTTGGCACTTTTCTTGTATTTACTTAGTAATTTTGATATTTTGTAGATTGAGTTAGCATTTCAACATTAGGACAGTTGGTGCATTAAAGTGATGGTAAATCCTAGCGTCTCTGAAACGCTAGGATTTACCATTGGAACAAATAAAGTGGACTTTCAGTCATGAAGTATAAAGTACTACATGATGAAAGCTCCTTTATTTGTCTGCAGCGTTCGCCACACTGAGCTGCTAATGCAGCCCATGGCAAAACGCTATTTGGCTGAGAGGTGACGTTTCCACCCTGGCGTCGACTGGCTGCCATAGCATCACAGTGTGCGTACACGGCAAACAAATAAAGGATCTTTTAGCATAAAGTATTTTATACTTTATAACTGAAAGTTCCCTTTATTTGTTCCAATGGTAAATACTAGCGTTTCAGAAACGCTAGGATATACCATCACTTTAATAGTCATTGGTGCTTCAGGGCCATCACTTGTGTAAGGCAGTATAGGCAGCTGCCTTACTGCGCCCCCAGCAGGTGCCGCCTGCCAAGGTGGATCATCTGCCGCCCTCAGGGCCGGTGCAAGGATTTTTGTCTACACAGGCGAAGGTGCATTTGGACGCCCCCAATCCCCACCACAACACCATAAAAAACCCAGACAATACCACCAACCTCCCTGCCCTTCTCAAGACCAGCCCCATACCAAGTACATTTTAAACAAGGATTTAAAATAGACATAGATTTTGACAACAGATAAGAACTTAAATGGCCCATCATTTTTCTAGCTAATGTTGGGTCTAATTTATTCCTAGATAGCTTTATGCATATACCAGGAATGCACTTATTCCTTTAAAACATTTGTCCTTATCACCTCTATTGGAATTCTGTTCTATAAATAAAAATATATTAAAAAGAAAATGTAAGTGAACACTTAAAAATACTTCTGAACCTTCTATTTCCCATGCTTGAGATCATGATCCTTATTCTGGCGTTGCTTTTTTAATGCTTCCATTAATATACTTGAAGGAAGGGTCCTTCCATATAACCACCCTCTCTCCTCTCTAAGCAGCTACATATATATTAAAGGAATTGCAGTATTTCCACATTTTATTCATGCTTTTGTGCAGTAACAAAATTTTCAAAGAGAACAAACCCAGCTGCATATAAAAACGTTCCTTTATTAATTTCTTGATAAAATTGGTGAAACACAGCAAAACAGTGAAAGGTGCTGAGGGCGCAGCACTGAACGGCTTACATGTTTCGGAAATGATCCTTACTCAAAATCAAGCTCAAAATGAATGTTTAGATAAAGGTGTAATAATAACCTGTAAAGACTTAAAAAGTTCTGCCTGTGGGTAACAATAAATAGATAGTTTAACCATCTGGTTACATGGGTCTATTCAATAGTGTCTATATAAACTATAAAAATTATACACATAGTGTTTGACATTTAATCACTCTGCATCTTCTATAACGTTGTATACCTACTTACGGATAGGTCACGTAGGGACATTCAATGTATATTAATTAACAGGTGTGTTAGGGTCTAGACTGAGGGCGTGTTTTTATTGTTAGCGAATCACATTTGTTTGAATCTGTTTTAAACAGGTGTGGGGCACAGCACTGTAGGCTATGACTACGGATCATTTCCGAAACATGTAAGCCGTTCAGTGCTGCGCCCTCAGCACCTTTCACTGTTTTGCTGTGTTTCACCAATTTTATCAAGAAATTAATAAAGGAACGTTTTTATATGCAGCTGGGTTTGTTCTCTTTGAAAATTTTCTACCCTCCAGTTTACCGGCTGCATCTATGCTGTTTGTGGGTCTTTTGGAGCATGTGTGAGGACCGTCTGTGTATATTTGCAACTTGCGGCTAGCGGCCAGCTGAAGCACTCACAACTCACAAGTCTCACAGTGCTATTGAGCGGAGCGGAGGGGAGGAGTAATTCCTAGACGAAGGAGGCCATTGGCTGGGATAAGTTGAGGCGGTTGGGAAGTTGACCGCTTCGTCCTGGCGTTCTTTTCGGAGCCCCTTCAGAGGTATAGGCATTGAGACTGCCGGAAGATCCCCCACTCCAGGATACACTGGTGAGTGAAGTTAATGGATGATTCATTAGTGCACGATAAGCTGTTTAGCACATTGACTTTCCTATAAGCTGTCTGCTGTGGTCAGCTCTGTGTGACTGTCTCCCAAGTACCGATTTCATATTATTCCTTGACTTCGCATTGCCTGTACATTTTGACGGCCTCACACATACTGGACTGCATTTTTTTGATTTCATTTCATTTCATATATAGGATTGCCGTTACAATATTAAGGGTTTCTCTTTGACTTTCTGTTTGTGCAGTAACAAACATAGATCAATGGCTGCCAGTTGCACAGACAGTAGTTTTCTATAAGTATTTTATATGGATGATAATTTTGTTCCCATTACAAAGAATGCTTTTGTAATAAAAAGATCTCAATATATTTGGAGGAAATGTTACTCCCAGCACCCAACACCTATACATTAAATGATTTGTCTCCTGTCTGTGACACTCACACACAAATGATCCTTTAATGTATAGGTGCTGTCTGCTTCAGGTCAACTGTCAATTATTGGCGCCAAATTACATTTATCACTCAGGATTTAGGAAACTAAGTCAAGTCATTATAGTATGTATGACACTGACACTAGTGTATGCCCGCTCCGGCCTCCGGCCCCCTCAGAGACCCCCACCATTCCTAGAAATGCCCGCTCTGCACCCCAACCTCAGAGACCCCTCCAACATTCCTACCTCATTCGTCGACTTCACTCCTTGTCTGCAACTCTGCGGGCTGGGTCACTCACCTCATGTGGCTCAGATGGTGCAGTCAGTGTGAGAGCCTGTGTCACTTGAAGTCAGTCAGGCAGCCGCGGCTCATCCCGATTCCTGCATGATTTTTCCTTTCTGTCTCAGAGTGAGTGACGTCATAGGAAGACAGCACAGCTGCGCAATGCAAGTGAGCTCTGCCTCGGCGCCTCCAGTCCTCCACCACTCTTTTACTCTGACACCACAGCATGCACGGCGTGCTTACATTCTAAATCTCAGGGCCACTGGGCCAGCCATAGGCTAAAAGCAATAATAGCCGGGCGGCTGGGCCAGGCCACAGAGTGGGACAACAGATGTCTGTCAGGAAGTAGTAACTATAAAGAAAGCCAGATCAAATTTCCTATTTTAACAAATAAATAATACATTACATTTTTTTTTATCATAGGCAGTAGGCACCGCTCTGAGCGCCCCCTGCTGGTGCGCACTAAGGCGGCTGCCTATAATGCCTTATACAAAACGCTGGCCCTGGCCACCCGCCCTGAAGCTTCCTCCTATTCTCCTAAAGGCTACAGACCTGACCTAGGATGACGTTGGGTGGGTAAATCAGCCAATTACAAATGGCTTAAATGGCTGGCCCAGCTATTGCTATAGCCTATGGGATTGTATGTGGGTGCGCATGACGTGGTGACAGTGGAGGCGGAGCTCACTTGCACAGAGGCTGCTTGGCCTGGACTGAGAGGGAATGCTGCATTCTTCCTGGCTCCACCACGTGATTGAGACTCACACAGTCCACTACACCACTGTGAAAATCAGCTACGCCACATTAGGTGGGAGAGGAGAGTGATGATGCCCACCCAGCAAAACGGAGATGGCGAGACCGCACACCGCAGATGAGTTAAGTACAGAGAAAGCGAGGTAGGTAAAAAATTAGGATGAATGGTGATGTGGCTGGAGTCTCTCTGACGGCAGCCTGGCACAGCAGAAAAAATATGCATGGTCGGTGACTCTGAGCTCGTGTGGCCTTGTGGGTGGTGACATTGATTGACATGTTCGTCTCCTCGCCCCTTTGCAAATCCCAAGCACCAATTTCAGGTTAGCTTTTGTAAGAGGAACCACTTCTAATGTATAGGGATCCAAATTTGTCTTTGTATGGCAATATCCTATTTTGGACTAAGCTGTAGAGAGTGACAGTGCTGTGTATTGAACTTAGATGCATAAACAGAGAGGGCTGAAGCCAAGGCCCACTTATATATACCATACTCCTGTATTTTAACGTGCCACTGTGAACATCCTGCTATGCTAATGTTGATGTTATTTTTTTGCAATCTGCAAGTTTGTTTAATTTATTTTCCTGATGCCAGCAGCAGATACTCAAAGGATCCATATACAGTAATCCTTGGTGACTTCGTACTTATTGTACCCTTTATCAAACTTGATAATCTGTTAACACATGCAGACATATGCTAGGCAGCGTGTGATGCTTAATACCTAATATTTGTATTTAACTGTTGTCACCGCAATTCATGATAACCTAATCTAAGCATTCTGAGCAGCTTAAATCACTTTCAATTATGCCCCTGGCAACAGTGCTATCAATATATGAATACTGGAAAGTATTATTATTCTTTCCCCAACACAAATGCATAATATTTCTGTCAACTATTACTGTTAACTGTGACTTATGCAGGGTCCCCAGTGTGTGTGTTTTAATAACTTTACCATGAGCATTGTAAAGGTGCACAATTTATTAAAAGTTATGTTTAAATATTTGATTCATATCCATCCTTCTCATTTGAGACTACCTATTCTCTATCATTCAATATAGATACACAGTGTTTTACATCTCTAGAGTGCTATAAGTCTATTCTTAATTAGTGGGTATTCAACACTCTCTGTTTCTTCATTGATGGGAGAGGGTGGCAGTATATCTATAGATTCTGTCATAAATATGTGTGCATGAGTATGTGTCAATATGTACTGTGTGAGTGTAAAGCTGTATGTGTATAAATGTAGGTGTAAATATGTGTGCATGTGTGTAAATGTGTATGTGTGAAAATATGTATGTGTGTGAGTATGTATGTGTGTGGCTACCACTTTGGCATGCAAAAATTATACCTATTACACATTGCTAGAACATTTTGTTAAGAAGCAGTAATGGCAGGGTATATTATATATATATATATATATATATATATTTATTTATTTTTTGGGGGGGCAGCAAAATGTGTCTTTGCCTGTGTAGCCAAAAATCCTAGCACCGGCCCTGTTGGTGCTAGACTACTAACTTTTTTGTAAGAAAGATATAAAGTGAAAAAACAAAATCAACAGCTAATACTAGTAAAAAAGTGTCCATAGAAAATTCCATACAATTCCAGTCAGAATTAGATAATAGATGCACATCTTATGGTACAATGGTACTAAACCTATGTGATAGCCAGGAAAAACTGTCCTTCTAAAAAAAATTAATGCTTTCAGAAATTATTTGAAAAACTGATAGCAAAATTTGGTCTGAAAACCAATCAGGTATATTATTCTACTCTATTTGCATAAATTCAATTTTATTGTCAATTTATGTAATAGTAATAATAGTCAGTAGTGTATCTACAACTTTTTTGTCAATGTACAAAATTCTGCATATCGTTTCAACAAGGGCTTTATTGATATCATACTATGATGAAGACATAAACCTAACAGAATAAAATCCCCGTACAAAAATGTACCGTAAGTTTTCTTCCTAAATTTATAAAACAAAAAACTCATAGAATTAATCCAGTTAGCTAGAGAAGCTTTGGAAGCTTAAAACCATTTTGTTCATCCATAATAGAGAACACAAATAATATTTCCTGATACTCTGGGTAGCTTCCACAAAAATGATAACAATAATTAGAGCGGCAAAGTAGAGCCCCCTTAAAATTCTTAGTATGTCATGTAGAATAAAACAACAAAAATATCAATACTATAATTACTGATCACAAACAAACAAGTATGAAGTGTAAAAAAAAATAGCATAGAGAAAAAAATAACAGAAAAGGAGGAGAAATAAAAAATAGAACTTTAAAAATGTGATTTTATAGACTTTATAAACATCAAGTTGCAGGGGAAAAAAATTGAAACTTTACAAAATAATGGCCAAAACCTATATTTACACCATCTTGGAAAAGTCTATATATATATATAGGGCCCTATCTATCAAGCTCCGTGTTTCTGGTAAGCCTTCAGGCTTGCCAGAAACACCAGTTATGAAGCAGCGGTCTAAAGACCGCTGCTCCATAACCTGTCCGCCTGCTCTGAGGAGGCGGACAGACATCGCCGCAAATTCAACCCGATCGAATACGATCGGGTTGATTGACACCCCCTGCTAGTGGCCGCTTGGCCACGAATCTGCAGGGGGCGGCGTTGCACCAGCAGTTCACAAGAGCTGCTGGTGAAATGTTGAATGCGGAGAGCGTATTGCTCTCCGCATTCAGCGAAGTCTGTCAGACATGATCCGCAATGTCCGACAGGCCTTTCATAAATAGGCCCCTTAAGCTCAATTTAAATGATTACTTTCACATTATTAAAAAAAAAGTTCTTGTTCCACAATGAACCATAGGAAATATTAGTTTACAGATCTGCAACAGGGTTTAGCCACCTAGTCCAAAAAACATAATTTATGCTTACCTGATAAATTTATTTCTCTTGTAGTGTATCCAGTCCACGGATCATCCATTACTTATGGGATATTCTCCTTCCCAACAGGAAGTTGCAAGAGGATCACCCACAGCAGAGCTGCTATATAGCTCCTCCCCTAACTGTCATATCCAGTAATTCGACCGAAAACAAACAGAGAAAGGAGAAACCATAGGGTGCAGTGGCGACTGTAGTTTAATTAAAATTTAGACCTGTCTTAAAAGGACAGGGCGGGCCGTGGACTGGATACACTACAAGAGAAATAAATTTATCAGGTAAGCATAAATTATGTTTTCTCTTGTTAAGTGTATCCAGTCCACGGATCATCCATTACTTATGGGATACCAATACCAAAGCTAAAGTACACGGATGATGGGAGGGACAAGGCAGGATTAAGCGGAAGGAACCACTGCCTGAAGAACCTTTCTCCCAAAAACAGCCTCTGAAGAAGCAAAAGTATAAAATTTGGAAAATTTGGAAAAAGTGTGAAGCGAAGACCAAGTCGCGGCCTTGCAAATCTGTTCAACAGAGGCCTCATTTTTAAAGGCCCAGGTGGAAGCCACAGCTCTAGTAGAATGAGCTGTAATCCTTTCAGGGGGCTGCTGTCCAGCAGTCTCATAGGCTAAACGTATTATACTCTGAAGCCAAAAAGAAAGAGAGGTTGCCGAGGCCTTCTGACCTCTCCTCTGTCCAGAGTAAACAACAAACAGGTTAGATGTTTGGCGAAAATCTTTAGTAGCCTGTAAGTAAAACTTCAAGGCACGGACTACGTCCAGATTATGTAAAAGACGTTCCTTCTTTGAGGAAGGATTAGGACACAACTAGGAACAACAATCTCTTGATTGATATTCTTGTTAGAAACCACCTTAGGTAAAAACCCAGGTTTGGTACGCAGGACTACCTTATCTGCATGAAAAATCAGATAAGGAGAATCACATTGTAAGGCAGATAGCTCAGAGACTCTCCGAGCCGAGGAAATAGCCATCAAAAACAGAACTTTCCAAGATAAAAGTTTAATATCAATGGAATGAAGGGGTTCAAACTGAACTCCTTGAAGAACTTTAAGAACCAAGTTTAAGCTTCACGGGGGAGCAACAGGTTTAAACACAGGCTTAATTCTAACCAAAGCCTGGCAAAATGCCTGGACGTCTGGAACCTCTGCCAGACGCTTGTGCAAAAGAATAGACAGAGCAGAAATCTGTCCCTTTAAGGAACTAGCTGATAATCCTTTGTCCAAGCCCTCTTGGAGAAAAGACAATATTCTAGGAATCCTAACCTTACTCCATGAGTAATTCTTGGATTCACACCAATAAAGATATTTACTCCATATCTTGAGGTAGATTTTCCTGGTAACAGGCTTTCGTGCCTGTATTAAAGTATCAATGACTGACTTGGAGAAGCCACGCTTTGATAGAATCAAGCGTTCAATCTCCATGCAGTCAGTCTCAGAGAAATTAGATTTGGATGATTGAAAGGACCTTGTATCAGAAGGTCCTGTCTTAGAGGCAGAGTCCATGGTGGAAAGGATGACATGTCCACAAGGTCTGCATACCAAGTCCTGCGTGGCCACGCAAGTGCTATCAGAATCACCGATGCTCTCTCCTGTTTGATTTTGGCAATCAGTCGAGGGAGCAGGGGAAACGGTGGAAACACATAAGCCAAGTTGAAGAACCAAGGCGCTGCTAGAGCATCTATCAGCGTCGCTTCTGGGTCCCTGGACCTGGATCCGTAACAAGGAAGCTTGGCGTTCTGGCGAGACGCCATGAGATCCAACTCTGGTTTGCCCCAACGATGAATCAACTGAGCAAACACCTCCGGATGGAGTTCTCACTCCCCCGGATGGAAAGTCTGACGACTTAGAAAATCCGCCTCCCAGTTCTCCACGCCTGGGATATGGATTGCTGACAGGTGGCAAGAGTGGTACTCTGCCCAGCGAATTATTTTTGAGACTTCTAACATCGCTAGGGAACTCCTGGTTCCCCCTTGATGGTTGATGTAAGCCACA
Source organism: Bombina bombina (assembly GCF_027579735.1). NCBI lineage: Eukaryota > Metazoa > Chordata > Amphibia > Anura > Bombinatoridae > Bombina > Bombina bombina. The sequence continues at coordinate 683,036,756 of NC_069500.1, read as the reverse complement.
GTCGTGATGTTGTCCGACTGAAATCTGATGAACCTCAGTGTTGCTAACTGAGGCCAAGCCAGAAGAGCATTGAATATCGCTCTTAACTCCAGAATATTTATTGGAAGGAGTTTCTCCTCCTGAGTCCACGATCCCTGTGCCTTCAGGGAATTCCAGACTGCACCCCAACCTAGAAGGCTGGCATCTGTTGTTACAATTGTCCAATCTGGCCTGCGAAAGGTCATACCCTTGGACAGGTGTACCCGAGACAACCACCAGAGAAGAGAATCTCTGGTCTCTTGATCCAGATTTAGCAGAGGGGACAAATCTGTGTAATCCCCATTCCACTGACTCAGCATGCATAATTGCAGCGGTCTGAGATGAAGGCGCGCAAATGGCACTTTGTCCATTGCCGCTACCATTAAGCAGATTACCTCCATACACTGAGCTACCGAAGGGCGCGGAATGGAGTGAAGAACACGGCAAGCATTTAGAAGTTTTGATAACCTGGACTCCGTCAGGTAAAATTTTCATTTCCCTATGAAGGAGACTCTTGTGAGTGGGGATAGAGAACTCTTTTCCCCGTTCACTTTCCACCCGTGCGACCTCAGAAATGCCAGAACTATCTCTGTATGAGACTTGAAAACTTGAAAGCTTGACGCCTGCATCAGGATGTCGTCTAGATACGGAGCCACCGCTATGCCTCGCGGTCTTAGAACCGCCAGAAGTGAGCCCAGAACCTTTGTAAAGATTCTCGGGGCTGTAGCCAACCCGAAGGGAAGAGCTACAAATTGCTAATGCCTGTCTAGAAAGGCAAACCTTAGAAACCGATGATGATCTTTGTGAATCGGTATGTGAAGGTAGGCATCCTTTAAGTCCACTGTGGTCATGTACTGACCTTCTTGGATCATGGGTAGGATGGTCCGAATAGTTTCCATTTTGAAAGATGGAACTCTGAGGAATTTGTTTAAGATCTTTAGATCCAAAATTGGTCTGAAGGTTCCCTCTTTTTTGGGAACCACAAACAGATTTGAATAAAAACCCTGTCCTTGTTCCGTCCGCGGAACTGCATGGATCACTCCCATAACTAGGAGGTCTTGCACACAGCGTAGGAATGCCTCTTTCTTTATCTGATTTGCAGATAGCCTTGAAAGATGAAATCTCCCTTGTGGAGGGGAAGCTTTGAAGTCCAGAAGATATCCCTGAGATATGATCTCCAACGCCCAGGGATCCTGAACATCTCTTGCCCACGCCTGGGCGAAGAGAGAAAGTCTGCCCCCTACTAGATCCGTCGCCGGATAGGGGGCCGTTCCTTCATGCTGTCTTAGAGGCAGCAGCAGGCTTTCTGGCCTGCTTGCCTTTGTTCCATGACTGGTTAGGTTTCCAGGCCTGCTTAGATTGAGCAAAAGTTCCCTCTTGTTTTGAAGCGGAGGAAGTTGATGCTGCACCTGCCTTGAAATTTCGAAAGGCACGAAAATTAGACTGTTTGGCCTTTGCTTTGGCCCTGTCCTGAGGAAGGGTGTGACCCTTACCTACAGTAATGTCAGCAATAATTTCCTTCAAACCAGGCCCGAATAAGGTCTGCCCCTTGAAAGGAATGTTGAGTAATTTAGACTTCGAAGTCACGTCAGCTGACCAGGATTTAAGCCATAGCGCCCTACGCGCTTGAATGGCGAATCCGGAATTCTTAGCCGTTAGTTTAGTCAAATGAACAATGGCATCAGAAACAAATGAGTTAGCTAGCTTAAGTGTTCTAAGCTTGTCAATAATTTCAGTCAATGGAGCTGTATGGATGGCCTCTTCCAGGGCCTCAAACCAGAATGCCGCCGCGGCCGTGACAGGCGCAATGCATGCAAGGGGCTGTAAAATAAAACCTTGTTGAATAAACATTTTCTTAAGGTAACCCTCTAATTTTTTATCCATTGGATCTGAAAAAGCACAACTGTCCTCAACCGGGATAGTAGTACGCTTTGCTAAAGTAGAAACTGCTCCCTCCACCTTAGGGACCGTCTGCCATAAGTCCTGTGTAGTGGCGTCTATTGGAAACATTTTTCTAAATATAGGAGGTGGGGAAAAAGGCACACCCGGTCTATCCCACTCCTTGCTAATAATTTCTGTAAGCCTTTTAGGTATAGGAAAAACATCAGTACACACCGGTACCGCATAGTATTTATCCAGCCTACACAATTTCTCTGGTACTGCAACTGTGTTACAGTCATTCAGAGCAGCTAATACCTCCCCAAGCAACACACGGAGGTTCTCAAGCTTAAATTTAAAATTAGAAATCTCTGAATTAGGTTTCCCCGAATCAGAGATGTCACCCACAGACTGAAGCTCTCCGTCCTCATGATCTGCATATTGTGACGCAGTATCAGACATGCCCCTTACAGCATCTGCGCGCTCTGTATTTCTCCTAAACCCAGAGCAATCGCGCTTGCCTCTTAATTCAGGCAACCTGGATAATACCTCTGACAGGGTATTATTCATGATTGCAGCCATGTCCTGCAAGGTAATCGCTATGGGCGTCCCTGATGTAATTGGCGCCATATTAGCGTGCATCCCCTGAGCGGGAGGCGAAGGGTCTGACACGTGGGGAGAGTTAGTCGGCATAACTTCCCCCTCGTCAGAATCTTCTGGTGATATTTCTTTTATAGTTAAAGACTGATCTTTACTGTTTAAGGTGAAATCAATACATTTAGTACACATTCTCCTATGGGGCTCCACCATGGCTTTCAAACATAATGAACAAGTAGTTTCCTCTGTGTCAGACATGTTTAAACAGACTAGCAATGAGACTAGCAAGCTTGGAAAACACTTTAAACAAGTTTACAAGCAATATAAAAAACGTTACTGCACCTTTAAGAAACACAAATTTTGTCAAAATTTTAAATAACAGTGAAAAAAGGCAGTTACACTAACGAAATTTTTACAGTGTATGTAACAAGTTAGCAGAGCATTGCACCCACTTGCAAATGGATGATTAACCCCTTAATACCCAAACAGGAATAATAAAAGACAAAAACGTTTTTTTTTGTTTTGTTTAAAACAATCAGAACAACTGCCACAGCTCTACTGTGGCTTTTTACATCCCTCAAAAACGACTTTGAAGCCTTTTGAGCCCTCCAGAGATGTCCTGGATCATGCAGAGAGAAACTGAATGTTTCTGTCAGTATTTTTAGCTGCACAGAAAGCACTAAAAAAAAGGCCCCTCCCACTCATATTACAACAGTGGAAAGCCTAAGGAAAACTGTTACTAGGCCAAATTCAAGCCAGCCATGTGGAAAAAAACTAGGCCCCAATAAGTTTTATCACCAAATACATATAAAAACGATTAAACATGCATCTCTATTAATAAGCCTGATACCAGTAGCTCTCACTGCATTTAAGGCTTTACTTACATTAGTTCGGTATCAGCAGCATTTTCTAGCAAATTATATTCCTAGAAAAATATTAACTGCACATACCTTATTGCAGGAAAACCTGCACGCCATTCCCTCTCTGAAGTTACCTCACTCCTCAGAATATGTGAGAACAGCCATGGATCTTAGTTACTTCTGCTAAGATCATAGAAAATGCAGGCAGATTCTTCTTCTAAATACTGCCTGAGATAAACAGTACACTCCGGCACCATTTAAAAATAACAAACTTTTGATTGAAGAATAAACTAAGTATAAAACACCACAGTCCTCTTACGACCTCCATCTTGGTTGAGGATTGCAAGAGAATGACTGGATATGACAGTTAGGGGAGGAGCTATATAGCAGCTCTGCTGTGGGTGATCCTCTTGCAACTTCCTGTTGGGAAGGAGAAAATCCCATAAGTAATGGATGATCCGTGGACTGGATACACTTAAAAAGAGAAAATCACATATTTAATAGTCAAAGACTAAGTAGTCAATCTGTCAGCTCAAGTACTTTCGGCCATTTTGAAACATTCTGATTTAGAAACCTTGGGGACTGGAGAAGCAATCTGTGAGTCTACCCTTCCAGAAGAAACAGGTCCTTACTGGACAGGCTAGAGTCAAAAGGATAGCTAAACTACTTAAAGGACAAAACTCATTGGATTTAAAAATAAATGCAAGTCTGAACTTTCAAGGTTCAACATTGCATCCATTTGGAATGCCTGAAAAATCCTGCTTCTAGCCAAAGACTTATAAAACTCTCCCCCTTTGAGAATTTTTCTGAGAAATTTATTCTGGCAACTAACAATGTCTGCTTCTAGATCTTGAATGTGGAAGACAGAGATGGCTTTTTGATTGAAACCACCACAATATTGTTGGACCGATAGTATACAATGTTTCAGAATATTTGTAAGGTACAGTGGCAGAACTACCTTTGGTGCAGCAGGTGCTGGGGGGCTCACAGCAGCCAGTCTATACATAGGTGTGTGCAAAGCAAAGGCATTGGCAAAGACCACTGGAACTGTAGCCAACAAACAAATTCTACAAATTGAAACTGAAAAAAGTTGGATAAGGTGTAAATTGACATTTCTAATGTAACAGCATTCTATAAGACTCAGTGAAAAGGTAAAAATATTCAAACCTTGAAGAGAAATAGAATTTTTAGGCAGAGCAAGAAAATGTATCAAAAAAAGATCTTGTCATGGAAAATATGCGTATACTGTGTTCTCTTTCTTTTGTACCTGTGTCCTCCATGGATTTTTAAACTTTATTGAATAAAGGACTAAATTTTACTTTACAAGGAATTGCTTCACAACTTTCTCTCTGGTTAATGCTGTTTTTGCCTAATTGAAGCAACCTAAACCTTCATAGTGACTAACCTACATTGGGTCATACCGGGACTGCTTTCCTACCTGTCTCCGTTTGCATTGCGGTGGATTGGAGCCCTATACCCCTCTGCATTGTTTCGGGATCCCCAAGGTGAGGATGACTTCCGGTTGTGTGCCCGCTGGGAGCGGAAGTACCGGATGGCATACACGGAGATCGTGTTCCCTCAGGGACCACCGACATTGACGAGGTACGCACGGAGACGCCTTAGTAGGAGCCGCAGAGGCACGCTAAAAGAAGTAAGCCTGCGAGAGCCGCAGTGAGAGAAATAAAGAAATTGGAGCTGCAAGCCGTGGGAGCTGAACGTTTCTAAGGTACTGTTTTCATCTTGCCACATATGCAATGCAACCGTGTTATTCTGCAAATAATTGAATTGACTTGTTCAATACCTACACAGTAGGTTCTGCAGGATTGTTTATACTGCTCCAGTTAAAGGGACTTTTTTGTCAGTAATGTCACATCACTAAAAGCCGAACCATATCCTAATTCATCTGGGGTTTTTTCATTGTTTATGGTGCTACAGGCAGCACTATTGGATATTGGTAATTGGTCTTTTGTGGAAGGTTAACGATATTATTATTGCGTAATGGAGGATCCACAATTTTACTCCTTGTTACCGGTGGTTGTTAGAGATGAACCCACTACAGAACTAACTAAGATATTTTCCACCAGCAAATCTGATTATGCCTTGAGTGATTTGTTCCAAGACATGGACAAAATGTGCACAAAAGAAACAAAATTGCAATGGGATATCTGGACATTAAATAAATATTTAGAACTCAAGCTAATACCCAGAGGTCTCAGGATATCCAAGTATCCCACTTTTGAAGTGGATGATAATGACTTTGTAAACTCATGGAACGAAATTCTTAATGAATGTTCTATTAGGTTAATGTTATTGCTGGTTGTGTATAAAACTAAATTATTAAGTGATGTGAGAAAGGATATTAATACAACCCAGGTTGAATTAAACAAACGCACATGGTGAATAACATCAAACACACCAAGTACATACGTGATCAGGCAGATTATGATACAAATACTGTCCACGTCTGGAATAGGACTCGAGATTTACAGAGATTTACAACACAATAGGGGTAGGAGCCGTAGGAGATCACAAAATAGGAACCAGAGGCAGAGATCCAGCAGTGGCCACAGGGTCATGTTCTCTGATAGTGATGCAGAATCTGGGGATGATAGGTATTACTCAGACAGGGACAAACATTCAGAAAAAACAGGAATATTGAAAACTACACAGGGAAGTCTAACACATAGTAATACAGAAACATCAGATAATTCTACATCTTTGTCTGCGAGACCTAAGGATAATTCTAAATATAACACCACAATTAATGATATTCCTTATATGGCTGAATCCTTATGTGGGTTCAGCCAGTAATTATCCAGGCCCTTCTCACACTCCAGATACTGTATCTAATAGCCAACTTGAGCAGATTTTTCCAGTGAACCCGAGGAACCAACAAGAGGGAGGGGACACTCAGACTTACAGCCAACAAAATCGATACCCATTGAGGGGAAAGAAACCCACCAACAAATACAAACCGTCAGTGTGATCAACTTATCCAGTATCACATTAAATAAGATCCAATTTAAACTATTGAGTCTGGGTCTTGGCTTTGTACTAGCTACCAGATTCAATTTGTTTAAAACAATGCTTGATGTGAACAAGCTAGTGAGAAACATCACACTCAAAAAACACTTTTCTAATTACAACACCAATGATTTACCGGTACAGGTATCTACAATTAAGTCAAAACAACCAAGGGTTGATATTAACACTGACCTTTCTTTTTCTGAGACATGCGATGTGATCTCACTGGACAATCTGTCCAGAGATGGACAGGTTGATCCATCTGACGATCAAATTGTAAAATATGGAGGTTTCAAAAAAGCCTCCACCTTTTATCCCATTCACAGCAGAGGGCCCCTTGTTGAGAAATTCCATAATAGGATTGAAAGGGATCTCAGATTATTAGCCATGAAGGCTAGAAATCCCGGTCAACTAAATCTTTTGAGATTAGAGAAACAAGCCCTTGAGGAATTACAAAACAATAAAAATATTGTGATCAAGGCGGCCGACAAGGGTGGCTCTGTTGTGATACAGGATATTGAAACTTAGAGGCCTTACGCCAACTTACAGATGTTTCACAATATTCTGTTCAATCTCACCAGACGCTATCAATTGGAACTTATGCACCTTCTAGATGATGGTTTGGAAGCAGGCTTTTTGGACAAGGACACCGTTGATTACTTGTATGTTGAACATCCGGTGACCCCTATGTTCCACCACCTCCCGAAGGTGCATAAATCCCTTGATGAAGTAAGGGGCCGGCCGATCGTGAGTGGGATTGGGTCTCTTTTTGAACACGTGTCAGAGTGGGTGGACACTATTCTGTGTCCCCTGGTACAAGCACTACCAAGCTATCTGCAGGACAATAAACATGTCCTCAGAACTATGAACAAATTGAAATGGGAACCCTCCAATTTTTGGGTGACAGTTGATGTGACTGGATTATATTCCTGTATACCTCACAAATTAGGCCTTATAGCATTAAGGTTTATCCTGACTAACTATTCCAATTTGACCCCTGAATTTCAGGAATATGTTGTAGAAATCACTAGTTTCCTCCTGAGCCATAATTATTTTGAATTTGAGGGGGTTTTCTATCTCCAGAGGTGTGGGACAGCAATGGGTGCACGTTTTGACCCTCCTCTTATGCCAACCTATACATGGGTTGGTGGGAGCTGTCCCACATCTATGGGGATGGGAACCCCCACAGATCAAATATTTCAAATATTTCGTATTATGGTCATTTCATTGACGACCTGTTACTTATTTGGAGTGGCGAACCTGAGAGCATTCCTGAATTCATAACCTATATCAACCAGAATGATCTCAATCTCAGATTCACATCTGAGATACAAAAAGCCACTATAAACTTTCTGGATGTTACTCTAACTGGTACCAGATTAGGTGAAATTGAAAGTAGTATCTATAGGAAACCCATATCAGGTAATTCGGTACTACATGCCAGGAGCTGTCACCCAAAGAGTGTGACATACTCCATAGCCAAAGGACAGCTTATCAGGGCCAGAAGGAATTGCTCTTCAGAGATCAAGTATGAGGGACATCAGAAAGATCTTGTGAATCGTTTAAGTGAAAGGGGATACCCCAAAAAAGTATTGAATAGAGCAGTCAAGGAAGTTAAGACCATTGACCGTACCTCTCTATTAGAGGACAGAAAAAAGCAGGGATACACTGACCCTAACGAGAATCAGGTCACTTTTGTCACTGACTTTAGCTCGGATTACCAATCAATCTGCAACATTGTCAAAAAACACTTCAAGTTACAAGTGGCAGATGACAAACTAATTGAGTGTGCTTCGAAGGGCTTAAGGTGCTCATATCGCCGAAACAAGACACTAGGGAATTACCTGTCCCCTACAGTCCTAAGGAACAAAAATGTCCCAGCTAGCTCTTGGCTTACGAACAAGGGCATGTTCAGATGTGGTAGTAATAGGTGCAAAGCTTGTGATTACATCACTATAGCTAACACCTTTACCTCTACTGTCACCCAAAAATCTTATGACATTAATTTCTGCCTGAATTGCACTTCACACCATGTGATATATCTGATCACTTGCACTTTGTGCAAAATACAGTATGTGGGTCTCACTACAAGGGACATCAGGTCCCGTATCAGGGAACATCTATCAACAATCAATGTAGGAAAATCTACCTCACCAATAGTGCAACATTTTGTGACTAAGCATCTGAAGGATGTATCTTCCTTTAGATGGTTAGCGATTGATCATATCTCATACCCCAAAAGAGGTGGGGACAGGTTAAAATTACTAGAGAGACGAGAGATGCTCTGGATTTTTAAATTATCCACTAAAGTCCCCCTGGGTCTAAACGCTGAGTTTGACCTCATTAATTATTGGGAATAGAACATCACCCTGACATATTATCCTTGGGTATATAGTCGAATATTATGTTTAAAAATAGATATAGACACATCTTTAGTTGTGAGCATTTCTCATAATTACAACACTCTATCAAACAGTGTATCCCCTCTCCAAAGCTTAGGCTATATCCGTGTCCAGAAATAGACATAATGTTGTTTGTACTGGGAGTGTGTCTTGGATATATCCAGGATCGCATAATCCAACAGACATGGGAAAAACATACATGCATTAATTAATAGGTTAACATTTTGAGTTTTTTTCTAACAATCTATCATCCACAGTTCTTTTGATAGAATTACCCAGTACTTACATAGTAAATGGACTAAAGGCAAATGTATAATACCTTAAAATTTATAACATATATTAGAGGTTTACACTGTTCAGTGTATTTAACATCAATCTGTTTTCTCACATTATATTTCACTTGTGCTATATTCTGATTGTTTATTTATTTGTGTTATAGTCACTTGCTTTCTACGTTGCAAAGAACACATTTTTGTGGCTATTCACATCAACACTGTAGATTTAGACATTCTGTGGATATAAGCGTTGGTATAGTTTTTATCCAGAATGTTTGTATTAATTTCCATTATGTTAGTCATTCCATCACACTAATGGGTTAAATCTCAGACACCAAGTCATAGGGAGTATAGATTAAGGAGGCGTTGTCAGCCCAGGTACATGTGTAACGTCATAATGAACAGGTGTTGTTTTTTACCAATGGGCGTGAAGTGCACCCTTTTTAAATCAATATGTGTGCAAGGTTTTTTAAGCAGTAGTGAGTACGGCGTATAACCGAAACGCGTATACTGTGTTCTCTTTCTTTTGTACCTGTGTCCTCCATGGATTTTTAAACTTTATTGAATAAAGGACTAAATTTTACTTTACAAGGAATTGCTTCACGACTTTCTCTCTGGTTTATGATGGAAAATACGGAAACATCCTTTCACCAAAAGAATATTTTACCAAATTATTTGTCGGATCTAAATAACACATGTATAAATAAACGTTGTTTTCCTCTTAACTGAGGGGTCTCGACCAAAGTGTTTAAGACATTGTGAGGTGTTACAGCCCTTTGCAGAATAATAGCTGAGGGTGAAAGGGTTATTTTTTTGTTATAAGCATTAGTTTATAAATATTTTACTACATTCCTCCTATTTGCCAAATTCTGATCAAGTCTAACCATCTACTATGCCACAATCTTTGTACAACACATCTTTGTGAGCAGAGGTGAAATATTAGCTACTCATCCACATATATCTGTCTACAAAGGGTTGGACTTTACATCCAGCATCCCACTAGTCCTACATGAGTTTAAAACAATTTTTGCTCAAGGCAGGTCAAATGGAATTTGGGGACAGTAAAATTCTAGAAAGTATCCACACTTTATCTTAGAACAAAAGTAATTTAGCAGTGGGTTGAGTGTTACCTTGTTCCTATTCATTAGCTTGGAGTATAGCGTGACTCAATCACAAACTTGCTTTTAGTGTAAGTGAAGAAAAACTGTGTACTATCAGTCATTTGATAAAAGAATATTGGCGACGATGATGTTTTTAGGTCTCAAAAAGAACTGAGTTTGATTGTATAAAAAATTCAAAAGTGTTAAAGGCTGAAAACGCTTTTTCAATAACATAAAACTTGCAATCAAAGTATTTCATCAAGCAATGTAAAAATGGACTCTATTTTAAATAAACATGCTGTTGCAATACGGCTGAAATATAGCAATGCAATTCACTGAATATTCATGGTATTTAAAATAGTAAAGGTGATGTTTTGCTTGAAGCAATTTGAAATTATTCATGTCATGACTATGATAAACCCAAGATATAAATATGAGGAAAAAGTGCCTGCTGTTTTAGGATACCAGCTGGCAGGTTTCTAATGTTATCATGGATGGGAATCTCCCAGACAGATGGATTATATCTGCAAGGATAAAATCTAGAGTAGTAAACTTTTTTATGATAAGGAAATTGAAGCTATTCTAATAATTAACAGACTTGTTGGCTGAAGAATGACAAATATACGGAAAACATAGTTGATATATTTATGTAATGTGGCATATTAAATGTATGTGTGTTTATTTTTGCTTTTTAGAAAGTAAAACAGATTTATATTTAATTATAAATATAAGTACGTAGCCATTTGGGAGAAGTCAGACATTTTGGGTCTCACTATCATTACCTATAAGCACCTTCGTATTCCCAAATGTCACTCAAGGAACAATCCATGAGAGATGCAAAATAAAAATAAGTGTGTGTTGAAGTTGCCACTCATACGATATTAATTTTAAATTTGAAGAAAATGGTAAATGTACAACTTGTAACAGGAGTCTCAATTCATAAGTTGACAACAAAGGGTTCCATAAAAAGCTATGGGTTAAGAGAAATAAACCTTTTCTAGGTTGAAGGATGTCCTGTGTGCAAGACATCCCTAACATATGCTGCTAACAAAGAAGTAACTACATCAGTTTAGAAACACAATTGTAGGGGAATTGAGATCAGAAGCAGATGATTTCCTGTTAGGGGGCGGAGACTAATGGCCACATGTTTCATGTCGGCATGCAGGTCGACCGATAATACTCTATCCCCCCTCTCATCGCTCTATAACCCCAGATTCCTGTGGTTCTGTGGGGCCGTGGCAAGTTTGACTCTGCCAGAGAAGGAATCTACAGTGGCCAGTTGGGGCAGCTGTGTGGCCGCATCTTTGCTTTTAGACCGGTTCAGTCTTAGTTCACAATATTAGCCTGGATGGGAAAGGAGAATCTCCGTGGTATACCCAGGCACTGGATTAGCTGTACACTGAAGCTGAACATTGTGGCCTTCGCCTAGATGAGCCTGGTTGCATATAGGAGCCAAGAAAATTAAACATAGTGGGCGCTGCATTACTTCAGACCTACCTGCACACAGGATACCGGAACATCAGGCACCACGATCCGGATTGAAGGCGCATTCCCACGAGAGCCGTTGATGAGCCGCGGAAGGATCTGCACGTAATGTTTTGCGGTAAAGTGCCGGAAGAACCGCGAGCACTTGATTGTTAGAGCGTGGCCCGGCGTCTGAGGTGGTATTGCTCTGAGGAAGGGGCAAGCTGTGGTTCAACCTGTGGGCCTACATTGGCAGAAGTCTTTCTGGCTGGAAATTAGCCCTGTATGTCGAAGGCATCTTGGACTATATCCTGGATTTCGCAAGTATATTTGACAATGTCAATATGTTATAATAGAAAGAAAGTTGTTTTTGTTGCTGGGCTTGTAAAACTCTGCTAAAAGTTATCTACCAATTTGAGATGGGATCCGATTAATTGCCCGATTTAACCTAGCGGAAGATACACTCAGCTTGGAATATACTTTCTCTACTTGGTATCATTGTACAGCAGAGTTTTCTGGTGATATTTCTGCAAAAGATGTGACTATTTGCTTATCCCTAACAAATACTAGTATAAAAACTTTTAAGGTGCATTTAACTGCTTTGTTGCGCTGGACTTATGTTATGATTCTAGATGTAAATTGCTTATGATAAAAATAAGTGGGTTAGGTACAGCTTGTTGCTATATATGCAAAGTGCAATTTGTATAAGTCTCTGAAAATTGTTATCATAGTTCTTCAAAGGCTGTATGCTTGATAATAATCTGGTACTACAGGGAAACTGTTGTAGTATATAGTTATATAACATAAAGTGGTGAAATTATAAATTTAGAGACCTGAATTAGAGTAAGAGTGATCAGGTACTGGGTTTGCCGCTTGGCTACTTTTTGATAAATAAGGTATAAGCTGTTTTGTATCAGCAAAGTTAAACAGTTTTTTTTTTTTTTAGCACATTAAATGACTCTAGCAAACACTAAGCACATGTAACTTTACACGCTAGAAACTCCTTAACAACACACATATATATATTAAAAAAAAAAAAAAAAAAAAAAAAAGAAAGTATTTTTTCACTGGGAAAAGTTCCCTATTGGAGTCAGTCAGCTTTTTAACTGACTCATCTATGGTAAAATATTTATGGATATATTCCAATAATATTTGTTTTTCTTTTTCACAAAATTTTATTTTATTTTTTTCACTTTATTTCTTTTGGCACTCTATCAATGGAAAAATTTATTACTCAAGCAAAAACGCAGGCGAAATCTAAAGATAAAAAAGCCAAGATGGCTGATAACAGTGTTGATAGTATAACAGACACAGTTCCTTTAGTTATAGATACTCAGGCCCTTATAGGTCAGTTATCTGCTATTTTTTCGCCACAATTTGACTCTATTAAAAAAGAGCTAGGAGTTATCTCAGCTGATATAGGAGCACTCTCTATGGAAATTAAGAAATTTTCGATAAGACTTGTTGAAGCTGAAGAAAGAATTTCTTCACTAGAAGATCAGACAAATACACATCAAGTAACAATACAAAAACAAGAGGATAAGTTAAATAGTATGCAATTGCGCCTGGAGGATCTGGAGGATCGCTCCAGGCGCAATAACATCAGAATTATTGGTCTACCAGAGCTTCCGGAGTTTGAGGATCTCATGGCATTTTCTTCTACGACCCTACCACAGGGCCTGGGTATGCCAACACACTTATTACCATTAGTAATTGAGAGGGCACACAGAGTTGGCCCCAGAAGGTCCGCGGTCAATGGGTCGGCCAGACCAAGAATGACTATCTTCAAGCTCCTGAAGTTTCAGGATAAAATAGAGTTATTGAATCTCTTTAAAAAGAAAAAAAAAAAGAGCCTTTGATATTCGGTAACAACAAGATCTTGTTGTTTCAGGATTTCTCTGGCGAGACCTCTGCCAGGAGGAAAGCCATGGCCCCGTACTGTACGCAGTTAATAAATAAAGGCATAAATGCTTGGCTGATGTACCCGGCTAGAATCGTAATTGAGGACAAAGGCAGTAGACAGGTGTTCAATGAAATATCAAATGTTATTGAATTTTTAAAAACTTTGGGATAACAATGAAATGTATATATTATAATTCCAGTATTGTGTGATTGATTTGGATGCTAAGAATTGTAGTTTATTTTTGGACCGGTTGTTCCCCTGCTTGGTATTTTCGTTTAGTGTTTTTTTTTTAAAATTTTTTTATATATTTTCCCTCCCCTTTCTCGCTCTCTCTCTTTCCCCGGAGACAAACAATGGATTTTAGATGTTAAAAAGTAATGTCAGAGGGAATTAGGATGCTGTCCTGGAATGTGGGGGGGATCGCGTACCCAGTGAAACGCAAATTGATTATTAAAACTTTAGCTAAGTTACAACCCGACCTAGTTTTTCTTCAGGAAACGCATCTTAATGAGATAGAAGTAGCTAAGCTGAGGACCAACTGGGTCGGGGAAGTAATTTCCACCAAAGGCTCCAATACAAAATGTGGTGTGGAAGTACTATTGCACAAACAATTGGACTATAAGATAATTAAGATAGATATTGAGAGTGAAGCTAGATTTATCCTACTCCAAATATTGGTTAAAAACATAAAATTTGTAATTTGTAATATTTATGCACCAAATAGACTTTCAATAGAATTTTGGGAAAAAAATAAAAATAAGGTATTTCCATTTATAAGCCAAAATTTAGTTATATGTGGAGACTTTAATATGACATTAGATACATCATTGGATCGGTTCTCACATAAAAATGTAGCTAGTAAGAGGCATAGTGCAAAATATTTTCAGAAATTCTGCCACAAATTAAAATTGACAGATATTTGGCGGATCCAAAATCCTGACAGGCTAAAATACACATGTGAATCTAGAGCCCACAGGACGTTTTCCAGGATTGACCTGTTTTTGGTCTCTGAATCTCTTTCCATATGGCAATCAAAGGCAGAGATTAGAGAGATCCTGATATCGGACCACGCAATAATTGTATTAACTTTTTTTCTTGTGAACAAGGGTAAACTACAAAATTCGGTATTTTGCTTTCCTCGTTTTCTATGTTATGAGCCCAGGTTTCGATCGTGGTTACAATCAAAATGGCAAGAGTATGGACTGAATAATGCGGAATATAGAAATAAAATTGAAATTTTCTGGGACCCATCTAAAGTGGTGCTTAGGGGAGAGATTATGGCTTTCTTGAATATACGAGGGAAAAAGATCAAAGCTAGGGAAGTTTTATTGGCAAAGAGAGTAAAGAATGGGTATACACAGGTACAGAACATTCCTTCGCAGCAAAATTGGGATAATTACATTGCCATTAGAAAAGAACGAGATCTCTATTTAAAACAAAAATCTCAAGCTGATGAAATCAGAATAAATCGGTATTATAAGGGATTCCATGGGTGCTCAGATAAATATCTAGCTAGCCTTACTAAATGTAGGAAGAAGAAAAATCTTATATCTGTCATCAAAGACAATGAGCCTAGATATTTTGAAACCTCGGAAATTTGTAAAGTCTTTGCTACTTATTACCAACATTTATATTCCACGGTTAAGATTAACTCTTATAACCAAGACATATTTTGGTCAGAAATTGTGACTCCAAAGATTCAAGTTGAAGATTTGACTATGTTAAATGAACCCATAACTAGAGAAGAAATTGGCAACGCTATTGATAAATTGAAACCTAATAAAGCGCCCGGTCCAGATGGATTTCCATCAGAGTTTTTTAAATGTTTGAAGGAAGATTTATTACAGGTACTAGAGAATCTTTTTAATAAGTATTACATAGTAGATAAACCAATTTCATCTTATTTTACAATGGCCAATATCTCTCTTATTTTGAAAAAGGATAAAGATGCAGAGGACCCAGCATCATACAGACCGATTTCGGTCTTAAATTCTGATTATAAGATTTTAACCATTATTTTAGCTAACAGATTCTCATTCTGTTTACAGAAACTCATTCACCCAGATCAGACGGGGTTCATGACCAATAGAAATCCGTGTAAGAATATACGTAAATTAACAACTTTTCTAGATTACGCCTGGAATAATGAGCAAGAATCCAATTTAAATAGAGGACATGATATGGCTGTTCTTACATTGGATGCGGTCAAAGCGTTTGACTCTATAATCTGGGAGCATTTATTTATTTCG
Source organism: Bombina bombina (assembly GCF_027579735.1). Taxonomy (NCBI): domain Eukaryota; kingdom Metazoa; phylum Chordata; class Amphibia; order Anura; family Bombinatoridae; genus Bombina; species Bombina bombina. Next base: position 683,020,986 of record NC_069500.1, on the reverse strand, counting down.
TTTGGAAAATTTGGGATTAAAGGGAACTTTGCGCAATTTATCCATAGAATATATTCAAATCCTATATGACATATATTGGTTAATATATAACACTCCAGCGTGGTACACGGCAAGGTTGCCCACTATCGCCCTTATTGTTTAATATAGCGTTAGAGCAGCTCGAGATACGTGTAAGAAATTGTTTAACAGTTATTTTATTAGGTTCGCATCGCCTAAATATTTTATTATATGCGGATGATATTTTAGTCTTTCTAGAGAATTTGCAGCAATCTATTCCAATTTTGATCCAGTTGCTGGAAGAGTTCAGCTCATTTTCAGGTTATAGGGTCAATGCTGAAAAAAGCAAACTGATGGTCATGGGGAAATCACCCTCCAGGTTCCCTATTAAGACAATCAAGGAGGTGGAGACTATTAAATATTTGGGACTTGTGTTGCATAAAAATCCCAAGTACTGGTATTCTGACAATTATATCCCTTTATTTCAAAAAATTAAATTAGATCTGCAATTATGGACCTCCTTTCCACTGTCTTTAACGGCAAGGGTTAATTTGGTTAAAACTATTATTTTTCCACGTCTGCTCTATCCATTACAAAATTTGCCTTTAATTTTATCTAATAGTGACCTAAGAAAATTGCGCTGTTATTTTTCGAAATTTATATGGTAGAATAAAAAACCATGCATTGCATTATCTAGATTAATGCAGAAACCTGTGGCCGGTGGGCTATCGTTTCCAGATATCAGCTTGTACAATATCGCCTCATTAATAAAAGTTGCAATTGACTGGCTGGCTAGAACAAATGTATACTCTACTTTTGAAGAAGAGTCTTTCTTGATATATACTTTTACGTTAACAGCTATACTACATTGCAAGCCTCGAAAGTTACCCTTTAATGTTTTTTCACTTATAACATTCAAGAAAATAGTCCTTGCGTGGCATAAATTCTGTAGAATATTAGGGTTAGATTTTACTTTTTCAGAATTTCTCCCTATTCCAGGCAACCCGCTATTTTCCCCGGGCATCAATCAAAGATCTTTTAAGTTATGGGCAGAGAAAGGCCTAAGTTTGGTTTGTCAACTATTAGGTCTAGATGATTCAGTACTACCAGGGGAAATTATGTTTTCACTATATAATTTGCCCAGATCAGATTTATTTGCATTTTTTCAAATTCGACATTTTGTCGATGCACAAGAATGGACGTTCCCCTTGTCTATTGCGTGGTCCGATGTCAGGACTCTATTACAAAGATTTGTTTCGGGTGTAACATCAATTTCAATAATATATGATATTATGCTGTCAAAGCAAACTCAAGGTTTCTTAGATAAGATTTGTAATTTTTGGATCCCGTCAATTCCAGATATAGATCAGGACAGAGTTAGGCAGAGTTTTAGTACTTTGGATAAGTGTAAAATTCCATCAAGCTGGAAGGAATCGCATATGAAGCTCATAAATAATTTTTATCTATATCCAGCTAAACTTGCCAGATTCTATGAAACGATGTCCCCAGGTAACCCAAGATGTTCATACCGGAAAGCTGATCTATTTCACATGTTCTGGTCTTGTCCTAAGATAAATCAGTTATGGTTGAAAATTACATATTGGTTTAACACTATACACAATCTATCTATCTCCCTTACGTTCCAGGATATTGTCTTATTATTTAAGACCTCAAGTGATCAAGATAGTTATTGGGTACATTCACTAAATACTATAATAATAGCGGTAAGACAGAGAATATTAAAAAGCTGGAAAGCGAGAAGAGGGCCTCCCTTCTCAGAGGTTATACAGGCTATTCAAGGACAAATTATTTTTGAATCCTACTATCTTCAGGATTCTTCAGAAAAAACAGAATTTATGTTTACCTGATAAATTACTTTCTCCAACGGTGTGTCCGGTCCACGGCGTCATCCTTACTTGTGGGATATTCTCTTCCCCAACAGGAAATGGCAAAGAGCCCAGCAAAGCTGGTCACATGATCCCTCCTAGGCTCCGCCTACCCCAGTCATTCGACCGACGTTAAGGAGGAATATTAGCATAGGAGAAACCATATGGTACCGTGGTGACTGTAGTTAAAGAAAATAAATTATCAGACCTGATTAAAAAAAAACCAGGGCGGGCCGTGGACCGGACACACCGTTGGAGAAAGTAATTTATCAGGTAAACATAAATTCTGTTTTCTCCAACATAGGTGTGTCCGGTCCACGGCGTCATCCTTACTTGTGGGAACCAATACCAAAGCTTTAGGACACGGATGAAGGGAGGGAGCAAATCAGGTCACCTAAATGGAAGGCACCACGGCTTGCAAAACCTTTCTCCCAAAAATAGCCTCAGAAGAAGCAAAAGTATCAAACTTGTAAAATTTGGTAAAAGTGTGCAGTGAAGACCAAGTCGCTGCCCTACATATCTGATCAACAGAAGCCTCGTTCTTGAAGGCCCATGTGGAAGCCACAGCCCTAGTGGAATGAGCTGTGATTCTTTCGGGAGGCTGCCGTCCGGCAGTCTCGTAAGCCAATCTGATGATGCTTTTAATCCAAAAAGAGAGAGAGGTAGAAGTTGCTTTTTGACCTCTCCTTTTACCGGAATAAACAACAAACAAGGAAGATGTTTGTCTAAAATCCTTTGTAGCATCTAAATAGAATTTTAGAGCGCGAACAACATCCAAATTGTGCAACAAACGTTCCTTCTTTGAAACTGGTTTCGGACACAGAGAAGGTACGATAATCTCCTGGTTAATGTTTTTGTTAGAAACAACTTTTGGAAGAAAACCAGGTTTAGTACGTAAAACCACCTTATCTGCATGGAACACCAGATAAGGAGGAGAACACTGCAGAGCAGATAATTCTGAAACTCTTCTAGCAGAAGAAATTGCAACTAAAAACAAAACTTTCCAAGATAATAACTTAATATCAACGGAATGTAAGGGTTCAAACGGAACCCCCTGAAGAACTGAAAGAACTAAATTGAGACTCCAAGGAGGAGTCAAAGGTTTGTAAACAGGCTTAATTCTAACCAGAGCCTGAACAAAGGCTTGAACATCTGGCACAGCTGCCAGCTTTTTGTGAAGTAACACAGACAAGGCAGAAATCTGTCCCTTCAGGGAACTTGCAGACAATCCTTTTTCCAATCCTTCTTGAGGGAAGGATAGAATCTTAGGAATCTTAACCTTATCCCAAGGGAATCCTTTAGATTCACACCAACAGATATATTTTTTCCAAATTTTGTGGTAAATCTTTCTAGTTACAGGCTTTCTGGCCTGAACCAGAGTATCGATAACAGAATCTGAGAACCCTCGCTTCGATAGGATCAAGCGTTCAATCTCCAAGCAGTCAGCTGGAGTGAAACCAGGTTCGGATGTTCGAACGGACCCTGAACAAGAAGGTCTCGTCTCAAAGGTAGCTTCCAAGGTGGAGCCGATGACATATTCACCAGATCTGCATACCAAGTCCTGCGTGGCCACGCAGGAGCTATCAAGATCACCAACGCCCTCTCCTGATTGATCCTGGCTACCAGCCTGGGGATGAGAGGAAACGGCGGGAACACATAAGCTAGTTTGAAGGTCCAAGGTGCTACTAGTGCATCCACTAGAGCCGCCTTGGGATCCCTGGATCTGGACCCGTAGCAAGGAACTTTGAAGTTCTGACGAGAGGCCATCAGATCCATGTCTGGAGTGCCCCACAGCTGAGTGACTTGGGCAAAGATTTCCGGATGGAGTTCCCACTCCCCCGGATGCAATGTCTGACGACTCAGAAAATCCGCTTCCCAATTTTCCACTCCTGGGATGTGGATAGCAGACAGGTGGCAGGAGTGAGACTCCGCCCATAGAATGATTTTGGTCACTTCTTCCATCGCCAGGGAACTCCTTGTTCCCCCCTGATGGTTGATGTACGCAACAGTTGTCATGTTGTCTGATTGAAACCGCATGCACTTGGCCCTCGCTAGCTGAGGCCAAGCCTTGAGAGCATTGAATATCGCTCTCAGTTCCAGAATATTTATCGGTAGAAGAGATTCCTCCCGAGACCAAAGACCCTGAGCTTTCAGGGATCCCCAGACCGCGCCCCAGCCCATCAGACTGGCGTCGGTCGTGACAATGACCCACTCTGGTCTGCGGAATGTCATCCCTCGTGACAGGTTGTCCAGGGACAGCCACCAACGGAGTGAGTCTCTGGTCTTCTGATTTACTTGTATCTTCGGAGACAAGTCTGTATAGTCCCCATTCCACTGACTGAGCATGCACAGTTGTAATGGTCTTAGATGAATGCGTGCAAAAGGAACTATGTCCATTGCCGCTACCATCAACCCGATCACTTCCATGCACTGAGCTATGGAAGGAAGAGGAACGGAATGAAGTATCCGACAAGAGTCTAGAAGCTTTGTTTTTCTGGCCTCTGTCAGAAATATCCTCATTTCTAAGGAGTCTATTATTGTTCCCAAGAAGGGAACCCTTGTTGACGGAGATAGAGAACTCTTTTCCACGTTCACTTTCCATCCGTGAGATCTGAGAAAGGCCAGGACTATGTCCGTGTGAGCCTTTGCTTGAGTAAGGGACGACGCTTGAATTAGAATGTCGTCCAAGTAAGGTACTACAGCAATGCCCCTTGGTCTTAGCACAGCTAGAAGGGACCCTAGTACCTTTGTGAAAATCCTTGGAGCAGTGGCTAATCCGAAAGGAAGCGCCACGAACTGGTAATGCTTGTCCAGGAATGCGAACCTTAGGAACCGATGATGTTCCTTGTGGATAGGAATATGTAGATACGCATCCTTTAAATCCACCGTGGTCATGAATTGACCTTCCTGGATGGAAGGAAGAATAGTTCGAATGGTTTCCATCTTGAACGATGGAACCTTGAGAAACTTGTTTAAGATCTTGAGATCTAAGATTGGTCTGAACGTTCCCTCTTTTTTGGGAACTATGAACAGATTGGAGTAGAACCCCATCCCTTGTTCTCTTAATGGAACAGGATGAATCACTCCCATTTTTAACAGGTCTTCTACACAATGTAAGAATGCCTGTCTTTTTATGTGGTCTGAAGACAACTGAGACCTGTGGAACCTCCCCCTTGGGGGAAGCCCCTTGAATTCCAGAAGATAACCTTGGGAGACTATTTCTAGTGCCCAAGGATCCAGAACATCTCTTGCCCAAGCCTGAGCGAAGAGAGAGAGTCTGCCCCCCACCAGATCCGGTCCCGGATCGGGGGCCAACATTTCATGCTGTCTTGGTAGCAGTGGCAGGTTTCTTGGCCTGTTTTCCCTTGTTCCAGCCTTGCATTGGTCTCCAAGCTGGCTTGGCTTGAGAAGTATTACCCTCTTGCTTAGAGGACGTAGCACTTTGGGCTGGTCCGTTTCTACGAAAGGGACGAAAATTAGGTTTATTTTTTGTCTTGAAAGGCCGATCCTGAGGAAGGGCGTGGCCCTTACCCCCAGTGATATCAGAGATAATCTCTTTCAAGTCAGGGCCAAACAGCGTTTTCCCCTTGAAAGGAATGTTAAGTAGCTTGTTCTTGGAAGACGCATCAGCCGACCAAGATTTCAACCAAAGCGCTCTGCGCGCCACAATAGCAAACCCAGAATTCTTAGCCGCTAATCTAGCCAATTGCAAAGTGGCGTCTAGGGTAAAAGAATTAGCCAATTTGAGAGCATTGATTCTGTCCATAATCTCCTCATAAGGAGGAGAATCACTATCGACCGCCTTTATCAGCTCATCGAACCAGAAACATGCGGCTGTAGCGACAGGGACAACGCATGAAATTGGTTGTAGAAGGTAACCCTGCTGAACAAACATCTTTTTAAGCAAACCTTCTAATTTTTTATCCATAGGATCTTTGAAAGCACAACTATCCTCTATGGGTATAGTGGTGCGTTTGTTTAAAGTGGAAACCGCTCCCTCGACCTTGGGGACTGTCTGCCATAAGTCCTTTCTGGGGTCGACCATAGGAAACAATTTTTTAAATATGGGGGGAGGGACGAAAGGAATACCGGGCCTTTCCCATTCTTTATTAACAATGTCCGCCACCCGCTTGGGTATAGGAAAAGCTTCTGGGAGCCCCGGCACCTCTAGGAACTTGTCCATTTTACATAGTTTCTCTGGGATGACCAACTTGTCACAATCATCCAGAGTGGATAATACCTCCTTAAGCAGAATGCGGAGATGTTCCAACTTAAATTTAAATGTAATCACATCAGGTTCAGCTTGTTGAGAAATGTTCCCTGAATCAGTAATTTCTCCCTCAGACAAAACCTCCCTGGCCCCATCAGACTGGGTTAGGGGCCCTTCAGAAACATTATTATTAGCGTCGTCATGCTCTTCAGTATCTAAAACAGAGCAGTCGCGCTTACGCTGAAAAGTGTTCATTTTGGCTAAAATGTTTTTGACAGAATTGTCCATTACAGCCGTTAATTGCTGCATAGTAAGGAGTATTGGCGCGCTAGATGTACTAGGGGCCTCCTGAGTGGGCAAGACTCGTGTAGACGAAGGAGGGAATGATGCAGTACCATGCTTACTCCCCTCACTTGAGGAATCATCTTGGGCATCATTGTCATTGTCACATAAATCACATTTATTTAAATGAATAGGAATTCTGGCTTCCCCACATTCAGAACACAGTCTATCTGGTAGTTCAGACATGTTAAACAGGCATAAACTTGATAACAAAGTACAAAAAACGTTTTAAAATAAAACCGTTACTGTCACTTTAAATTTTAAACTGAACACACTTTATTACTGCAATTGCGAAAAAACATGAAGGAATTGTTCAAAATTCACCAAATTTTCACCACAGTGTCTTAAAGCCTTAAAAGTATTGCACACCAAATTTGGAAGCTTTAACCCTTAAAATAACGGAACCGGAGCCGTTTTTAACTTTAACCCCTTTACAGTCCCTGGTATCTGCTTTGCTGAGACCCAACCAAGCCCAAAGGGGAATACGATACCAAATGACGCCTTCAGAAAGTCTTTTCTAAGTATCAGAGCTCCTCTCACATGCGACTGCATGCCATGCCTCTCAAAAACAAGTGCGCAACACCGGCGCGAAAATGAGACTCTGCCTATGCTTTGGGAAAGCCCCTAAAGAATAAGGTGTCTAAAACAGTGCCTGCCGATATTATTATATCAAAATACCCAAATAAAATGATTCCTCAAGGCTAAATATGTGTTAATAATGAATCGATTTAGCCCAGAAAAAGTCTACAGTCTTAATAAGCCCATGTGAAGCCCTTATTTACAATCGTAATAAACATGGCTTACCGGATCCCATAGGGAAAATGACAGCTTCCAGCATTACATCGTCTTGTTAGAATGTGTCATACCTCAAGCAGCAAGAGACTGCACACTGTTCCCCCAACTGAAGTTAATTGCTCTCAACAGTCCTGTGTGGAACAGCCATGGATTTTAGTGACGGTTGCTAAAATCATTTTCCTCATACAAACAGAAATCTTCATCTCTTTTCTGTTTCTGAGTAAATAGTACATACCAGCACTATTTCAAAATAACAAACTCTTGATTGAATAATAAAAACTACAGTTAAACACTAAAAAACTCTAAGCCATCTCCGTGGAGATGTTGCCTGTACAACGGCAAAGAGAATGACTGGGGTAGGCGGAGCCTAGGAGGGATCATGTGACCAGCTTTGCTGGGCTCTTTGCCATTTCCTGTTGGGGAAGAGAATATCCCACAAGTAAGGATGACGCCGTGGACCGGACACACCTATGTTGGAGAAAATTATCAAAATTTTTTTACTTGGATGGTATGCTATTATTAAGTCCTACCCTTTACCTATACAAAAACAGATTTTATCGCCCTTTCTGTCTTCTACTAGTTTTGCTGAGATGGTCATATTAGAATTGTTCCCGCATACATGGATAACAAACGCTTCTGAGATACAAGGCTAGTGGTCCCGGGGATTAAGGGTTAGAGTGAGTACACCCTTTTTTTTTCTTTTTCTCTCCCATTTTCTGTATTTTTTATTTTTATTTATTTCTAGGCTCCCCCAAGCCAGGTGCTGCGAGGAGTTAATTATAAAAATGCCGATGAAATATTGTCATATGCTGCTTTATGGTTTATGTTTTTTTTGTATAGCTAAGTTGTTTGATTTTGTTATTGGCTATATATGACAACAAGAGTGATTTTTGCATATTGTACTCTTTTCGGCAACCAATAAAGAGATATATATATATAAAAAAAAAAAGAAACACAATTGTCAATGTATACAGGGGAGAAGTGGATGTTTTGCACAACTGTTAAACAGAGGCGTCAAATGATTAAAGGTCTTTCTATAGCAGAAGGTACCCTCATTTAAAAAATGTGAGAACTTTCCCTTGAGCTTGTAGGCTATAAGAATAGTGTAACTAAAACAGAGGATATTTGGCATCTTTAGTGGCTCCCAGGGAAACAAAATAACATGCTACATCCTCAAGAATCAAAAGAGAAGACCTCAAAAGTTCTCATTTTAAAAAGCATAATCATAAAAGTAGGTTACCACAGTTAAGCCTTAAAGGGACAGTCTACTCCAGAATTGTTATTGTTTAGAAAGATAGATAATCCCTTTATTACCCATTCCCCAGTTTTCCATAACCAACACAATTATATTAATACACATTTTACCTCTGTGATTACCTTGTGTCTAAGCCCCCTTATTTCAGTTATTTTGACAGACTTTTTAGCCAATTAGTGCCACTCCACGGGTGTGAGCACAATGTTATCTATATGGAACATATGAACTAACGCCTGCTAGCTGTGGAAAAACTGTCAAATGCATTCAGATAAGAGGTGGACTTCAAGGGCTTAGAAATTAGCATATGAGACTAACTAGGTTTAGCCTTCAACTAAGAATACCAAGAGAAATGCAAATTTGATGATAAAAGTAAATTGGAATGTTGTTTAAAATAACATGCCCTATCTGAATCATGAAACTTTAATATTAAAGGGACAGTCAAGTCCAAATTTTTTTTTTTCTTGATTTAAATAGGGGATGCAATTTTAAACAACTTCTCAATTTACTTTTATCACCAATTTTGCTTTGTTCTCTTGGTATTCTTAGTTGAAAGCTAAACCTAGGAGGTTCATATGCTAATTTCTTAGACCTTGAAGACTGCCTCTAATCTGAATACATTTTGACCACTAGAAGGCATTAGTTCACATGTTTCATATAGATAACATTGAGCTCATGCACGTAAAGTGACCTAGGAGTGAGCACTGATTGGCTAAACTGCATGTCTGTCAAAAGAACTGAAATAAGGGGGCAGTCAGCAGAAGCTTAGATACAAGATAATTACAGAGGTAAAACGTGTATTATTATAACTGTGTTGGTAATGCAAAACTGGGGAATGGGTAATAAAGGGATTATCTTTCTTTTTAAACAACAAAAATTCTGGTGTTGACTGTCCCTTTAACTATACTGTCTATTTAAGATCTAACACTTTAAAAATTAACAAACATGCAAGCAGAATTGACTTAAAAGCTATTTATTCAATGACTTGCAAAACTCGCAGAACCAAATTAAGAAACAAATGAGAATCTGGAGAACAAGACACATTCTTTCTTAAGAATTTCAGCTAGTGGAAGGGAGTATATTTTAATTCTTACATGTGGACGACACCAGGTATTTTAAACTTAATTTTTTTATACCAATAAATTAAAATTAACCAACATTCTATAGATTAAGCTTTTTTGGCTTTATTCTGCAAAATTAAAAAAAGAAGCACCTACCACTAGCTATATTTGGGTGATGCTGTGTAATCCTTGATCTGAAATTTTAGATCCTGTCACGCCACACTGCTCTAGCCGTTGCTAGGTGCGCAGCGTCTCCTTCACTGCTCATTGCCAGGGGCAGGGTCGGCTCAGATGCGTACAGCGCTGACATCATCGCTGCTCGCTTCTGATGCCGGTCAGACCTCAGTGGCGCGAATTCTGCGCCTATTTAAACTTTCCACAAACGATCTGTCACTGCCTAAGTATAGGTATTACTTTGTGTACTCCTGGGTGTGACAGATCGTTCTTTCTAAGTGCCTAAATACCGTTACTGAACCTGTCTGCCTGACTACTCTCCTGCCTTAACCCTTAAACTGCTGGATTGATTACTGCTGCTGAACCTGCCTGTCTGACTACTTTACTTGCCTTAACAAGTAACTGCTGGATTTATTACTATTGCTGAACCTGCCTGTCTGACTACTCTACCTGCCTTAACCCTCAATCTGCTGGACTGCTTAACTGTTGCCAAATCCTGCCTGCCTGACCATTCTAGTGGTTTATCCTTGGACTGCTTTGCTGCTGCCCAACCCTCCCTGCCTGACAATTCTAGTGGTTCATCCTTGGACTGCTCTGCTGTTGCCGCTGGGGACTGTCCTGCCTGTGGTGAGTGCCGCCTTCCTCATCTCACTAACTTTCTCTGCTCTGGGATATTCCCTATCATTCCGGCTCAACGCCGGGATAAGAAGACTACTGGCGGAGTTTGGTCTGATAGAGGAGTATCCCACGAGCGTTACAGATCTGCTATGAGTTTCCTTAACTACAGAATTTAATTTAGGAATATGCTTTCGTTGTTTATAGAGATTATTTTAGTAATTAACTCATTAGGGGCTAGATTACGAGTGGAGCACTATTTAGCACTCCTGCTCGTGTGTCAACTTTGCTAGACGGAGGCTTTGTGCACATGTCAGGTTGCGCTTGTATTATTAGTTGAAAGTAAAAAGTTAGCTCAAAACGTAGAACTTAGAATATTGCAACCAAATTAAGTATTCTCCCATAGATTCAATGGAGAGCAAAAACTGCAAAAAAAAAAAAACTAACACCCATACTTACGCACTACACAACTGCGTGTTTATTAAAGTGTGCCAAACCCGACATGAATAATGAATATTTCACATTCCAATGTTCTTCAAATAGGAGAATGTGTTCTATTTATTATTAAATACATATATATATATATAGCTAAAGATTTTTTAGTGAAATATATATCTAAATGATTATCTATAGGTATAGATATATACAGATATTTATAGGAATACAGTATCTATTTAAACATATTTAGATCACTTTGAATTTGAAATATTTACAGTATCTACACAGTAAAGAATGAATTTACAAAAAAGAGAGAGAAAAACTTTATCCCATGTCAGGTTTAGTAAACCTGATATTTGTTTTGTACCTTGGTAAAGGTATTAGTGCAGACCCTATAATTAGAAATAACAATAAATGTGAATAGGAAGACAAAAACAAAATTTATGCTTACCTGATAAATTTCTTTCTCTTGGGGTGTATCCAGTCCACGGGTTCATCCATTACTTGTGGGATATTCTCCTTCCCAACAGGAAGCTGCAAGAGGACACCCACAGCAGAGCTGTCTATATAGCTCCTCCCCTAACTGCCACCCCCAGTCATTCGACCGAAGACAAGCAAGAAAAAAGGAGAAACTATAGGGTGCAGTGGTGACTGTAGTTTAAAAATAAAAAACACCTGCCTTAAAATGACAGGGCGGGCCGTGGACTGGATACACCACAAGAGAAAGAAATTTATCAGGTAAGCATAAATTTTGTTTTCTCTTGTAAAGGTGAATCCAGTCCACGGGTTCATCCATTACTTGTGGGATACCAATACCAAAGCTTTAGGACACGGAGAGAACGGTACACCTGGTCTATCCCATTCCTTCATAATAATTTCTGAAAACCTCTTAGGGATTGGAAAAATATCAGTGTAAACAGGCACTGCAAAGTATTTGTCCATTTTACACAATTTCTCTGGGACTACAATGGTGTCACAGTCTTCCAGAGTTGCTAAAACCTCCCTGAGCAACAAGCGGAGGTGTTCAAGCTTAAATTTAAATGCTTGAAGAAACACCTTCCCTGAATCAGAAATGTCACCCACAGATAGAAGCTCTCCTGCTTCAGCTTCTGTACATTGTGAGGGTATATCAGACATAGCTACTAAAGCGTCAGAAAGCTCTGTATTTGTTCTAGCCCCAGAGCTGTCTCGCTTTCCTTGTAACCCTGGCAGTTTGGACAATACCTCTGTGAGGGTATGATTCATAACTGCCGCCATGTCTTGTATGGTAAACGCATTGGACGCACCAGATGTACTTGGCGTCACTTGCGCGGGAGATATAGGTTCTGACACATTGGGAGAGCTAGGTGGTTTAACCTCCCTTTTGTCAGTCTGAGAAACCTCTGGTGATAAATCTTTAAAACCCATAATATGGTCTTTATAACTTATAGAAAGGTCAGTGCATTTGGTACACATTCTAAGAGGGGGTTCCACAATGGCTTCTAAACATAATGAACAAGGAGTTTCCTCTATGTCAGACATGTTTAACAGACTAGTAATGAGACCAGCAAGCTTGGAAAACACTTTAATAAATGTGAAAAAGCAATTAAACAAAAACGGTACTGTGCCTTTAAGAGAAAAAAACTACCACATAAACTGCAAAACAGTGTTAAAAAGTAGTAAACTCTACGAAATTTTTACAGTGTGTATAAGAGATTAAAGCAGCATTGCACCCACTTGCAAATGGATGATTAACCCCTTAGGCCCCAAACTGGATTAAAAAAATTGTAAAAAACACTGCCACAGCTCTGCTGTGGCTCCTACCTGCCCTTAAACACGATTTTTGCAGGAAAAAAACCCCTCAATAGTGGTCCTAGATGCCAGCGGACTCCTTTAGGGAAGCTGGATGTCTCAGTCTGAATATCAACTACGCATAAAGTGCGCGAAAATAGGCCCCTCCATGCACTCAAAGTCAGAGGGCCTTAAAAAAGTACTCCTAGGAGTAATCTAGCTAGCCATGTGGAAAACTAGGCCCCAAATAAAGATTTATCACCCTCAGAGAAAAAAAAAAGTTTTTTCTATAAACCATGCAAAAGTTTTTACACTAAGTAATATGAGTATTAACATGAATATTACCCTTTTTTGCAAGCATGATCCCAGTCGTTGTTAAATCACTGTATCAGGCTTACCTTAAATATACCAGGCACTGTCAGCATTTTCTAGACCTTATCTCTCTAGAAAAAAATATACTGAACATACCTCAAAGCAGGTAATCTGCAGACCGTCCCCCCAACTGAAGTTTTCTTCCCATACTCTTCAGTTATGTGTGAGAACAGCAATGGACCTTAGTTACAAACCGCTAAGATCATCAAACCTCCAGGCAGAATTCTTCTTCCAATTTCTGCCTGAGAGTAAAACAGTACAACGCCGGTACCGTTTAAAAATAACAAACTTTTGATTGAAGGTAAAAACTACACTGTCACCACATCTCTCTTGATACTTCCTTTCTTGTCGAGAGCTGCAAGAGAATGACTGGGGGTAGCAGTTAGGGGAGGAGCTATATAGAGAGCTCTGCTGTGGGTGTCCTCTTGCAGCTTCCTGTTGGGAAGGAGAATATCCCACAAGTAATGGATGAACCCGTGGACTGGATACACCTTTACAAGAGAAAGCTTATGCTAAAATAATATGCAAAAAGTAAAGCATCATATATCTCTTTAATTTAAAGAGAGCAAGAAGCATTAAAGGAAGAGGGGTAATATAACAAAAATGTCGGTGCCAAGTATGACGCCTGACGCAAAAGGAAGTGAACATTTTTGGCGCCAAAGCTAACACCAGGAAATTACACTTGCGTCATAACAAGCGCGACCTCACACCAAAATACTAACGTCAACAAAGATGCAGGAAATGACAAGACTTGCGTCACCATAGGCGCAACTTTGTGCCAAAAAAAATTAGCACCAAGAACAACGCAATAAAAAAATGCATTTTGCGTCCTCACAAGCCTAATTTGCCTGCGAAAATTTTGGAAAACAAAGTCAAATTGAAGGAACTGAAAGCCCAGGTAAGAAAAAAAAAAAAATTAAATTAACTTCCCAAAAACATAATTTCCATACTGAAACTGATAGACTGCAAAAGGGAAATATACATAGACCTGACTCAAGGCAAATATAAGCAAACACATATATTTAAAACATTACAATATAATATAAAGCGCCAAACATAGCTGAGAGTGTCTTATAGAAATGATACATACTTACCAGTATGTATAAGACATCCATTCACATATAGCAGACAGCCAAACCAGTACTGAAAAATATCAGCAGAGGTAATGGTATAGGAGTATAACGTCAATCTGAAAAGGGAGGCAGGGGATGAATCAGATAACAGAGAGCCTTTGAATAGATTTCTCATGGGTGAAACCACTAAATCACCAGGCAATACTCCCTTCACATCCCTCTGACAAACACTGTACTCTGAGAGGAATTGGGCTTTAAAATGCTTAGAAGCGCCTATCATATAAGAAATCAAACACATCTTACTTCACCACCTCCATAGGAGGCAAAGTTTGTAAAACGAAGGTGTGGTGGGAGGTGAATTTATAGGTATTTTGAGGTTTGGGAAACTTTGCCCCCTCCTGGTAGGAATGTATATCCAATACATCACTAGCTCATGGACTCTTGCCACTTACATGAAAGAAATGTAATTTTCACATAAGTGCAATTATCCCTGGGCCCTTCAAACTTCATAGCATTAATATGATAAAAAGGGACTAGGCAGGAAATGTTTTCTTAGTCCACAACAGATACCAACATTTCAAGGCTCCTGACCCTTTTACCAATCCCACTTTAAAACAGCCCAAATTTGATCAGAACAAGCTGTGCATTTAAAAACTATATTAACATGAAACCTTCACTGACTGTATTTACTACTACAGGTAGCCCTCAGTTTACGCTGGGGTTAGCTTCCAGAAGGAATGGTTGTAAATCAAAACCGTTGTAAATTGAAACCCAGTTTATAATGTAAGTCAATGGGAAGTGAGGGAGTTAGGTTCCATGCCCCTCTCAAAATTGGCATAAGTAACACCTAATACATTATTTCTAAAGCTTTGAAATGAAGACTTTAAATGCTAAACAGCATTATAAATCTAATAAAATAATCACACAATACAGAATATATAATTAAACTAAGTAAAATGAACAAAAACATTTGCTAAACAGCATTATAAACCTAATAAAATAATCACACAACACAAACTTTACTTGCATTTTTCTTTCTATGCATTCCAATCTGGACTGATTTATAGAAAGGAAGCTCTTGTTCCTTTGCAAGCTGCTCGATAGCTCAGGTCTGGTTAAACTGATTAATTTCAGCTTGCTTGGCTTGCATATCTTTGCTGCAACACAAGCGGACAGCTCCACCTACTGGCTATTTTTATCAATGCACTGATTCTCAATATACTCACACTGTGTATACACACACACACATATATATATATATATATATATATATATATATATAGACACACAGTGTGTGTGTATATCCCATTTACTTCATGTGCAGCTGCTGCTGGTATTATGCTATGTTCTTTGTTTCCTTCCCCCATATAAACACGCCGGAGTTATCAGAGAAAATTCGCCATCACCTGTATTTGGAAAAGGAGACCAGTGGGAGTGGAACAAGTTAAAAGACACAGCACGGAACCTGATTTACACTTGAAAAGCCCAAGTTCTACAAGACACCGCACAGGAACCCGAGATAACCACCTGAGGATCGGTGCAGGAGAATACTATTTACAACGCCCGTTCCTTACCTCATATGATTGAGGTCACCTAATGTAAGTAGGCGGTGAGCCCATTTGGAGATTGCCATTCATTTACCTGCTTACACTATCAGGTGTTCAGCCTGAATACGAGAACTACACTATCTGCACAAGACTTTACCAATCATTTGTGGACATATATTAGAGTCTATTTTATATATAACTGTTCGTTACATTGTATTACTATTCCTTCCTTTTTCAATGTTATGAAATGTGTTCAGTGTAGCAATTTTTTGCCTAGAGATTGTTGCATGTTCCGGTTTTACTATATTTGAAATCAAAGTGCGAATTAACAGGTACACACTGAACAGCCAACATACTTGAGCAGGACTTTCTGCTTACCATCTTTTTTCACGTAACAGGAGTGGGTCGTCTCACTGTAGTAACACCCTATACGAGTTACTTAGCTGGAAGTTTCCTATATTCTTGGTTTTTTTATACATCAGAATTAGGTTGTTACATTACAGCAACATCTTATACAAGTCCCTAACGGCTGCAAGAAACATAGAATACTATATCACATCAGTCAGCCTCCATATTTATAATAATACTCAATACCACATCGGTTAAACATAAATTACAAGACTAGCGCTGTGTAGTGAACCACAACTTGCCTTTTTCTCCAATCAATACGGTGTGATTACTCATAAGGGTAGTGTGAACACACTCTTCGGCTCACTCCAGGAGCTTTTCTTTTTATAGTGTCAACTTCTGCGCCTCCAGTGTGGCCTACACCTAGGTATAGCTCACATTACAGAAAACCTTTTCTTTCAATATATATATATATATATATATATATATATATATATATATATATACATACACACAGTGTGTGTGTGTGTGTATGTGTGTGTGTGTATATATACTGTATATATATATATATATATATATATATATATATATATATATTTTGTAGCACTAGGGAAGTAGACAAATTTAACATTGAAAAAGTTAATGTCCCAACAAAAGAAGGAAAGTTACGGATTACTGTTGTGGGTGAAAATTCTCAGCCACACATATTTACACACACATTTACACACTAACACAGACACACATTTACACAAACACACACATTAACACAGTCACACATTTACACACAGACACACAAACACACACATTTACACAGATTTAGACAAACACATACATTTACACACATATTTACACATATTTACACAAACACACATATACACACTTACACAGACACACATTTACACAAACACACACATTTACACACATATTTACACACTTACACAGACACACATTTACACACTTACACAGACACACAAACACACACATTTACACAAACACACATATTTACACACATACACATTTACACAAACACACACACATTTTGACATTTACTGTATTTACACACACATTTAGACACACACAAATGCACATTAATAAACACATTTAGATAAGGGCACCTAGGCACTAGGACCATGTTACTTTAGATTGTTATGGTACAACTTACTTTCTGAAGCCAGGCTGCAAGCAATCATGTTCCGATGCCCTAGTTTAAACAGACAGGTCCCTGATTGACGATCTGTGTCTGGACTGAACAGACCTGCTTCAGTGATCACAGACATTGAACGCAGCTTTAAAATTCATGTGTCCAGCAGCATGCAGCAACTGCTCTCTGTGTTTCAACTTGAAACACTAACGGCTAGATTTAGAGTTTGGCGTTAGCCGTCAAAACCAGCGTTAGAGGCTCCTAACGCTGGTTTTGGGCTACCGCTGGTATTTAGAGTCAGTCAGGAAAGGGTCTAACGCTCACTTTGCAGCCGCGACTTTTCCATACTGCAGATCCCCCTACGCCAATTGCGTATCCTATCTTTTCAATGGGATCTTTCTAACGCTGGTATTTAGAGTCTTGGCTGAAGTGAGCGTTAGAAATCTAACGACAAGACTCCAGCCGCAGAGAAAAGCCAGGAGTAACAGCTTTCTGGGCTAACGCCGGTACATAAAGCTCGTAACTACTGTGCTCTAAAGTACACTAACACCCATAAACTACCTATGTACCCCTAAACCGAGGCCCCCCCACATCGCCACCACTCGATTAAATTTTTTTAACCCACACCGCCGCAACCTACGTTATCCCTATGTACCCCTAATCTGCTGCCCCTAACACCGCCGACCCCTATATTATATTTATTAACCCCTAATTTGCCGCCCCCAACCTACAATTATTAACCCCTAATCTGTCGACCGGACCTCACCGCTACTATAATAAAGTTATTAACCCCTAATCCGCATCACGCCCGCCTCAATAACCCTATACTAAATAGTATTAACCCCTAATCTGCCCTCCCTAACATCACCGACACCTAACTTCAAGTATTAACCCCTAATCTGCCGACCGGACCTCACCGCTACTCTAAAAAATGTATTAACCCCTAAAAATAAGTCTAACCCTAACACTAACACCCCTCTAAGTTAAATATAATTTAAATCTAATGAAATAAATTAACTCTTATTAAATAAATTATTCCTATTAAAAGCTAAATACTTACCTGTAAAATAAACCCTAATATAGCTACAATATAACGAATAATTATATTATAGCTATTTTAGGATTTATATTTATTTTACAGGCAACTCTGTATTTATTTTAACTAGGTACAATAGCTATTAAATAGTTAATAACTATTTAATAGCTACCTAGTTAAAATAATTACAAAATTACCTGTAAAATAAATCCTAACCTAAGTAACAATTAAACCTAACACTACACTATCAATAAATTAATTAAATAAAATACCTACAATTATCTATAATTAAACCTAACACTACACTATCAATAAATTAATTACATAAAATACCTACAAATAAATACAATTAAATAAACTAACTAAAGTACAGAAAATAAAAAAGAACTAAGTTACAAAAAATAAAAAAATATTTACAAACATTAGAAAAATATTACAACAATTTTAAGCTAATTACACCTACTCTAAGCCCTCTAATAAAATAACAAAGACCCCCAAAATAAAAAAATGCCCTACCCTATTCTAAAATAAAAATAGAAAAGCTCTTTTACCTTACCAGCCCTTAAAAGGGCCTTTTGCGGGGCATGCCCCAAAGAATTCAGCTCTTTTGCCTGAAAAAAAAAACATACAATATCCCCCCCCAATATTACAACCCACCACCCACATACCCTTTATTAGAGTAGCGGTGAGGTCCGGTCGGCAGATTAGGGGTTAATACTTGAAGTTAGGTGTCGGTGATGTTAGGGAGGGCAGATTAGGGGTTAATACTATTTATTATAGGGTTATTGAGGCGGGAGTGAGGCAGATTAGGGGTTAATAACTTTATTATAGTAGGGGTGAGGTCCGGTCGTCAGATTAGGGGTTAATAATTGTAGGTAGGTGGAGGCGACGTTGAGGGGGGCAGATTAGGGGTTAATAAATATAATATAGGGGTCGGCGGTGTTAGGGGCAGCAGATTAGGGGTACATAGGGATAACGTAGGTGGCGGCGGTGTACGGAGCGGCAGATTAGGGGTTAATAATAATATGCAGGGGTCAGCGATAGCGGGGGCGGCAGATTAGGGGTTAATAAGTGTAAGGTTAGGGGTGTTTAGACTCGGGGTACATGTTAGGGTGTTAGGTGCCGACATAGGAAGTGTTTTCCCATAGGAAACAATGGGGCTGCGTTAGGAGCTGAACGCTGCTTTTTTGCAGGTGTTAGGTTTTTTTTCAGCTCAAACTGCCCCATTGTTTCCTATGGGGATATCGTGCACGAGCACGTTTTTGAAGCTGGCCGCGTCCGTAAGCACCGCTGGTATTGAGAGTTGCAGTGGCGGTAAATATGCTATACGCTCCCTTTTTGGAGCCTAACGCAGCCCTTCAGAGAACTCTAAATACCAGCGGTATTTAAAAGGTGCAGGGGGGAAAAAAACAGCGTTAGCTACGCGGGTCGTTACCGACAAAACTCTAAATCTAGCCGTAAGAGCAGTTGCTGCGTGCTGGACTGGACACAGGAGTTTTAAAGCTGACTGCGTTTCAGTTGTTTTTTTTTTTTTGTTTGCAGTGTAGCTCAGCTGCTATTCTGTGCTATTGCTAACAGCGTGCACTGTTGTCACATAACCAAAATGTTAGCATGTGTTAAATTTTTAAATTAAATGATGCTGTATTTGCAGCAACTTACCAAGCCCTATTGAGTCCTATAATGTATACGTTCTTCTACATCAGCATAACTTCCCCTGTTCACTCCCTTCATGCTGAACATCACTGCAGCAGCTCCACCCCCTCCTCCTTTCCCTACAGAAGTGGAGTGCCGTGCTAATACTACTGCCGCCCATGCTAATACATACATATTGGTTTGTCTGAAATTCAAATGTTTCCCGCGCGCACATGCTGCATCTATTCAGTGCGCGCGGAAAACATTTGAATTTCAGACAAACCAATATGTATGTATTAGCACGGGTGGCAGTAGTATTAGCACGGCACTCCACTTTCCCAATTGGCCCAAAGAATATTCAAGGTTGTCTGGACTGGGGGCGGACCGCAAATGTAAAATGAAAAAAAAAAATGTTGCTTCTGAAAAAAAAAATGTTGCTGCTGCTTGTCACCGGCAGTTTGCGCCCCCATACTGTGGCGCCCTAAGGCTGTTGCTTAACTTGCCTATATGCAAGCGCCGGCCCTGACCAAGGGCCACCTGTATATAGTTGCCAGAAACTGAACTAACCTTTTACAATAAATGTTTTTACTGTTAAATTAAAAATGATTAATAAAACAAAACTGGATGGAAGTTTCAGTAAAATACATTTTGATTAATTGAAATTATATCAACTTCACTAGGCAAAATATATAATAAAAGTAACCTTGTGGAAATTCTCTCCCTTTCAACATATGAACTACGCAAAAAAATTACGAAAGATGTCAGTTCCATGGTATTTTACATAGAAATATTTAACATGCAGAAGGGAGGCAGTTATGGTTGCCAGATGTCCAGGATTTAAGCAGACAGGCCAGTATTTTAGCATGATATCCAGAAAAATCATCACAAACATGCTGGACACTTAAAGTCTCAGAATGCTAGTTAAATGTAAAAGCCTCCTATCTCTCAATGCATTACAAATATGGAGTAGAAAGCAGTGAGGTGCAGTGAAGAGGGTCAAATCACTTTTGTTTACGTGTGTTAAAGTCAGCCAAAAAGGTAAAATTATTTATTTGTATGTTACTGGCAGCCAAGAGGTGAAATGACTGCTCAGTTCTGAAATATATACATGAGGGGATCAAGCGTGGGGCTAAGTTGGAACTTTTTTATGGGGGGGGGGTGTATTATGTGACCTCAGCACAGACCATCATGCTCAAATACCAACATATTGTCCAGTATTTTTGTGGCAACCCTAGAGGCAGTCTGTGAAAAAAAGAGCAAACGTGGGGTAGAAATGGCAAGAAAGTAATATGAGGCACAGTCACATGATTTTATATAAGTATATATAAGTAAATTACCAATTGTAGCTCATTGGTTTACGTTCTGCTATAACTGCATCACAATGTATTTTAAACCATTTGTATAAAACTCAGGCCAACACTATAATTCTGCTCTCTTTGACTGTACAAAATATAAATCTCTTGGTGCTGTGTGCCTTGATGTATTTGAAGCAGAATGTCTTGGGATTTGTCCTTCTTGTTATTTATGTCTTGGTATTGTTCATTACAATGAATTAACCCCCTATAGGAAATAAGCCATCTGCTGCTACATTATCCCACCAGGACTTGATGGAAAACTGCCAGCTCATTTTCTGCAAACCAAACTCTGGTGATTTTTGGCAGGACATCAAGTCAGGCGTTAAAGATGAAGTCTAAATTCAAAACCAATAAAACAGTATAGTAAAATGAGTGCACTCCAATACAAAACCACTTCATTATCACTTTAACATGTGCTTAGAAATTAAAAAAAGCTTTACTTGATAATCTAAATCTAATCTGCAACAAAAATATATATCTATACTATAATTGCATTTGTAATGTCCGTCGCCTTCGGCAGTTGCGCACGCACCCTCAATGGAATGTTGGCAATGCAAGGCAGCCAACAGAATATTGGCTGCGCGCGCAGCCAACAGAATTCACCTGGATGCAGTGAAAAAATACATCGCCCGCACGAAGTATAACAAAAAAAACCCTGAACCTCCCACACGAAGTATTAACACATATACCGCAAACCCACACATCGCAAAATAATAAAGTAATTAACCCCTTAATCCCTTAACCGTCAACCACCCACATCGCAATAAACCTAATTACCCTATTAACCCCTAAACCGTAAAACCCCCACATCGCAATAAACATAATTAACCTTTTAACCCCTAAACCCCAAAAAACCCCACATCGCAAAAAAAACTAAATTACCCTATTAACCCCTAAACCGCAAAACCCCCACATCGCAATAAACATAATTAACCTATTAACCCCTAAACCGCAAAACCTCCACATCGCAATAAACCTACTTACCCTATTAACCCCTAAATTGCAAAACCCCCACATCGCAATAAACCTAATTAACCTATTAACCCCTTAAACTGCCAAAACCCACAAAGCAAATAACTAAATTACTAAGCCCCCTAACCTAGCACCCCCTAAATTAACACAAATTAACTAAACTAAAAAATACTAAAGTTACAAAAAAATAAAAAAGCTAAGATTACAAAAAATAAAAAAAGAACATACAAAACATTACAGAACATAAAAAAAACAGATTAACAAAATTTAAATTAAACCTAATACCTATGAAAATAAAAAAGCCCCCCCCCAAATAAAAACACCCCCTAATCTAAGAATAAACTGTCAGTAGCCCTTAAAAGGGCTTTTTGCAAGGCATTGCCCCAAGATAAACAGCTCTTTTGCAGAAGAAAAAAAGTCTAAGTCCCCCCCTAACAGTAAACCCCCCACCCACCAAACCCCCCAAAATAAAAGAACCCAACACTAAAAAACCTAAACTACCCATTGCCCTGAAAAGGGCATTTGTTTGGGCATTGCTCTTAAAAGGGCATTTAGTTCTTTTTGAAATTGCCCACCCTAATCTAAATAAAAAAAAAAACCAAAAAAAAAAACACCTAAGTCTAACCCCCAGGATAATACTCAACGTTCCTGAAGTTGGGCGGAGAAGGTCCTGTCCCATGCGGTGAAGTCTTCTTCCAAGCGCGACCTCTTCTTTCTTCTTCCAGGAACAATCCGGCACGGAGCGGAGGGCGGAGCTGAAGACCCCGGAGCTGAAAACCGTCGACCCTGGAACTGAAGAATGGCGACCGCGGAGCCATGGAGGATTCTCTTCTTCCGATCGCCGCAGTACACTGAATAGTGAATTCAAGGTACGCGATAAAAGATGGCGTCCCTTGAATTCCTATTGGCTGATTTGATTCTTCAAATTCAAATCAGCCAATAGGATGACAGCTGCTCAAATTCTATTGGCTATTCAAATCAGCCAATAGAATTTCAATAGCTCTAATTTAAGCATAATTTAAGTTTTTCTTTAAAAATGGAAAGAGTCTACAGCTGCATTCATTACTTTTGGGAAAACAATACCCAAGCTATAGAGGACACTGAATGCAAAACCAGGAGGGTACAATAAGCGGCCCAGGCACAAACCAACCAAACCCTGCTTCGTCGGAGTCGGGCAAAAGAACTAGATGGAAAAGGCTCCAAGGACACTGACCCGCAGATAGTCTGAAAGCCTAACTAGAGACCGCAAGCAGACTCAGTGAGCCAACACCCCTCCAGGAGAACCGTCGCCTAGCAGTCGGTCCCCTCACTAGTACAGTACCAAAATCCCCAAAAGGGAGAGGACAAGGGTAAGCCAAAGGGATACCCAAAAGGTACAGCAAACTCCATAAAGGAAAAAAACCCCTTCAAAAAAAGGCCAAGTCCACAGAGACCCGAATGGATCCCGAGAACAAGGGGAGACGACGCCCGACCCACAAGGAGCAACCGGGCATCATCAAGGAGAAGAAACATCTTCCAAACATTGTGCAACAGCACAGAAAAAGACAGCTGAAGGTAAAGTCCTCAAAACGTCAGAACTCAGAGACTGAGCAAACAGAACATTACAAGTAGCAAACTCAGAAAAAAACATCTGAGTCCAGTAACATGCTGCCATCCATAGGAAGACACAGAGAAAACACTATCCGCAAGGAAGAAGCAGCCAAACAAAGTAGCAGACTGCCCAACCTCCAAGACAGAGATTGTCTAACCTCCAAGACAGAGGACACTCTCCAGGCAATCCAGGCCACCAAGCCTACCCACAGATCTCAAAGGGGGAGAGGCACAGAACCTCTTAAAAAAGAATGTCCACTGTCACCCCCGAACCTGAGGATGAACAACAGATCTCAGATCCTACACCTAGCCAGACCAGCCCAAGCAATGGCAGATCTGAAAGCAAGGGAACCGAAAGGAACCCCAAGACCGGCCCCCAAAAGGGCGGAAGAATGGACACAGCCACTTCAACCTAAAGAAAATTGAGCAGGTGTTAGACCTAAGGAGATCTAGCAAGGCCACCCGACTAAGTCTCAATGCGGAGCCAGCAGCTCCCTAGATGGAAATTAACAACTCAAAGAGCAGACCAATCCTCGAACCAGATAAACATCTGTTCCAACCTCTCAAACACAGGAGAGGCCCCTAAAAAAGGAACCACACACCTGTAAGGAGGACAACGAGCACCCTGCAGAGGAGAGCGTCGATAAACACCTGCCCATAAGACAGGGAGTCGTAGGAAGAACCGAGAGGACACAAGGCCACGTCACTGACGAACACGGAAGAACCCCATAAAACACCATCGTGCTAACACACATACCAGGCGCAAAAGTGACAGCTGAGCAACTGCAAACCATCCGTTTGCTAGGCAGGAAAGCCCACCATCAGGTCACATTGGCTGTCCCAAGGGAACCGTATCCTCCGGCACAAGACAAGCCCCAAGGAGCCCTGGCTCTCAGTAAATCTGGCCAAGTTGTAAAACAGAACAGCCAGAACAAGGGCAAAGCCCAAGTACCCCGGAAACTGGAAACCCCAGGCCAGTCGTAGGATCATAGGGTCCGGTAACATCCTACAGCAGTATCCACAAAGAGAAAATGCAGAGTAAAACCCTCAACATCCGGAAGATCAGGACAAGAGCCCGGGCCCCACATTAAACAATCTTCTAGGAACATAAATCCCTCGTCTGATATTAAAAAACAGACCTCCCAGAGAAAAATCCAGAATAACCTTGATAACAAGAGCAAGAAGTCCTTGCAAGTCCCAACCCAAAGGGAAGAGACCACCCCTTGCAGGAGCCCAACACTCCAAAGAGCCAGGGCCATAAAAGGACACTAGAGCTAAAAGGCGTCCAAGCAACATTAACATGATTGTGCTTGAAAAGTGCAGCTAATCGCCCTAAGGGACACAAGGCACTCCTCGGTTTGCTACAGTACAGAGTAGTCACAGAGCATTAGTATGCTAGGCTAGCTGTCCAGCTAGCCACAAGCTCCAGACACAAGGGGAACAGTGAGGACAAGTCACCCGAACAGAGCACCATCAATCCTCCACATCATCTCAGATTCGAAGTCAGAGGACAGTAAAACATGGGTTTGGATGCCACCTGGATGGCAATACCTGAACCATATGAGTGGAAAACCACTAGGACCTCTTCTATCCCAAGGGGAAGGATCCCTAACCAGAGCCCAAAAAGACCTCACTGTCTAATGTCCAGAAAAAGGAACAACCAACTCCCAAAGGGAATCAAAGTCCCCCGAAGGTGACCCATCCACAAGGATAAACGGACAATCCAAGAGGTCTCAATGAAGAAGAGAACCACTAAAGGAACAAGTCCAAAAAGGACGATTTCCTAAAGCAACACCCCCACGACCGGTGGAAAAGAGGCACTAAACCCTCTAATTTTCCCACCACGTGGGAAGAAATACTCCAGGTTCTGAGGGTATCGGAAGCAACAGAGAGTGACGCAGCAAAATTCACTGACCCAGTCCTCTTGAGAATGCTTAGCTGAAACTTGTAAAACAAATAACAAGAAACATAAATAATGTTAAGAGCACTCAGCACCCCAACCTGACCAGCAAGGTATATTAGGCGCCTTGTGTCTGAATAAGCCGCAAGACAGAAGATCTGAACCCAAGTAGGACCAGCCTGCAACCAGGGTCACAACTGCCAAGCTGGCTAAATCCGCCTTCAGAGAGGGAGGAAGAAAAAACAAACATGGGACTAACGTGTCCCGAACAACTTCCGTAGAAGCAAACAGCAAATATTGATCCCAGAGAAAGTTCCCGCAGGAAACATAGTATGAAAAATTAAATTCATCCTAACCAGATAAAATAAAATAACAGGTAACCCAAGGGTTAATGCCCAAGAAGAACAGAAAGATCTGCAGGACCAGCCTAACGGAAATCCTGTTCTTCCAACAAAACTGGGAAGGATTTCAATAACAAGATTTAAAGGAGATTACTTCATCCCCCCATGTCTAACGGGGTGAGCCATTTGAAGGAGGATGAGTCCCATAACCGAGAAGGATAGGGTCCCCAAACAGCTCAAAAACGTGTCTGAGTAGAGCACGAAGGTGAGCCAGCCTGTAACGAAAGGCACAACACTCAGGAACAGTTACACCAGCAGGGAACTGCACATTCCCTCCAGTGGCCAAGAGACCTGGGGCAATCAGGCACAAACACAATCGCAAATAAACATCTGGACTTTGTAGACGCCCAAGCGCTAAAAGTATGTAAAAGCGATAGCGTGCCATAACCTCTGGAGGGAACAATCCACCCTCCTCGAGGAGAATAAAAACATAACTTGGGTTACCCGCATGATGTTAGTAGTAGGGAGCGGTAGGGAACTCGCCTCCTGGAGGACAGGCCCCCCGAGGCAGATGGCTCAGCAGTCCCTTGAATCCCCGAGCCCGAGGAACAAGGCGCTCTAGAACAGCCTAAGTGCATAACTGACTGACCCTGAGTCAAAGGGGATAATTCGCATTTGTCACAGGACGAAGAATCTGAATCAGAAAGTTGAACAATCTCAACATCAGCATCCTCCATAACTGGATAAAAAGATGGACTAAATATAAAACAATTAAACGGCACCTGACACCCACAATGGCTGGGGCACTCACAGCTCCTATGAACCAGGACACCAGCGGACTAAAATTCTCGGCCGCCACACAGTCAGGAATGCGGAAATGGGGAGACCAGAACGTAAACACGCCCGGTCACAAAGTGAACAGTACAGCCCAAAAAAAGCACGCCCGACCGTAAGGTCGCGTCACTTCAAAAGGCCATTATGTTCCAAAAGCCACAAGCCCAGTTTAACACTACACATAAGCAGATTGAATCACATGACAAACATGATTAAAAAAAACCCTGTTCAATTATCCCTCTCAGTATCCAAGATACTAAAGGCAGTCCCACTGAGACCCTGTATTTTTCATGTGAGTTTGCTGGAACAAATGAGTTTACAGTACAATCATGAAGAAGTAAAATGAAACAATCTTACCAGAATCTACGCCGTGGAACAGGAACACGGCCCTTCAAGTGTGACGGATAGTAGCCTTGCCTCCGCAATGGACTTGAGAGAAGAAAGGCAGGCAGTAAAGCGAAGTTCCACAACGCCGATTTCTTGTGGAGTTGTTAAAATGCCTGCATCTCTGGACTCTAACTTTCATTCAAGCCTCACTGAGAGACTGACAGGATTACTTAAAACTCCCGTCCCATGTCTAAGAGTATTACCCTCCCATAAGAGACAAAAACAAACTTCTGACACTTCTCTGCCAACCTCCTGGGGTGTCTTTGCCTCCTCCTGGTGGCCAGGTTCTTATTTCCTAAAAGTAATGAATGCAGCTGTAGACTCTTTCCATTTATGAAGAAAAGGCCCTTTTAAGGGCTATTGGTAGTTTAGCATTAGATTGGGGGTTGTTGTTATTTTGGGGGGGAGGCTTTTTTATTTTCATAAGGATTAGGTTTTTATTTTTATTTTTTAGGGGGTTTAGACTTAGGTTTTTTTTTTATTAGGAATGGGCAGCAAAAGAGCTGAATGCCCTTTTAAGGGCAATGCCCATACCAAATGCCCTTTTCAGAGCAATGGATAGTTTAGGTTTTTTACTGTTAGGTTTATTTATTTTGGGAGGTTTGGTGGGTTTGTGGGTTTTTACTGTTAGGGGGGGACTTAGAATTTTTTTGTAACTGCAAAAGAGCTGTTTAACTTAGGACAATGCCTACAAAAAAGCCCTTTTAAGGGCTATTGGTAGTTCAGCATTAGATTAGGGGGTGGGTTTTTTTTTGCGGGGGGGGTTAATTCTCATAGGGATTAGGTTTAATTTTTTTTATTTTGATAATTTTTTTATTTTGTTCTGTAGTTCAATTTTTTTTTTATTATTAACACCACATATACTGCCCTCTAGTTTTTTACATAATGATTAATTTTTTCCTTCACAATCTTGTAAAATATGCCAGTGGGGCTTTATTCTAATTAATAAGAATTCCATTGCATGGGTTTAAAATTGTGATCCATTATAAATTGTTTGCAAAAAACAACAAACAAACCAGTATTCAAATGCATTTAGTACTGAAATTCCATCTATACCTGGGAAAAATTAAACACTATTTCAATAAATGATAAATAGTCAAATGATGCCTATACTTTTTAAATTTTAAACTATGAAACTTGAACACAAATTAAATACAATCATCTAAATTATGATAGTAGCAAAATGTTTGGAGCTTTAAACATGTTCATTATATACAATCATCTAAATTGTAAGAGTGGCAAAATGTTCAGAGCTTTAATCGTTTTAATTATAAAATAATTAAAATGATATGAAATTAATAATTGCACGTTTCCCATTTTAATTATTATTATTGGTTACCTGGAAAAACAGCAAAAACATGCAATCATCATCTAAACTGAAATTATCTGTCATGGCTTTTGGTTGAGTATTTGAACATCCATGCAAACCAGGGGTCTATTTTGGCCTAGGAAAACAAGGCACATGCCTAAGGTGGCAGATTTTTGAAGGGCAGAAACTTTTTGAGCCTCACTACACACACACTGCATTTACACACGTACATTGCATGACACACAAACACCATATACACATAAACACGCAGGGTTGGACATAAACATTTACTTTAGAAATGGCATGGAAAAATAAATAACATTACACCCACTAAAAAATATTATGACCAAAAAACAAACAAAAATCTGGGGGGTGGGGGTGAAGGGGCAGCAGAATTTTGAGTGCCTAGGGCAGCACAAAACACAAATATGCCATTGATGCAAACACCTACTTATAATGCCTGGAATAAGCCTGTTTCTTATAGTTTTTACTTTTTTTGTGTGTTTTTTACTACATTTTGCTCTTTTATAATTTTATAGTATAAGTGAGTTTTATAATTCTATTGTTGGTGCTTCTTAATTATTGGAATTTCCTTTAAAGTGCTTAAGAACATCCCAACTGATTTACTGTACAATGTTTTTGTGTACTAAATCCGACATTTCGGAATGAGGTTCAGTATGTCTTTGTTAGCTTAAAGGGACAGTCTACACCAGAATATTTATTGCTTTAAAAGATAGATAATACCTTTATTACCCAACACAGTTATATTAATACACTATTTACCTCTGATTATCTTGTATCTAAGCCTCTGCAAACCGCACCTTATTTCAGTTCTTTTAACTAGGGATGCACCGAAATGAAAAATTCTGGGACCGAAACCGATTACCGAAAATTCAGGATGATCCTGGCCGAAAACCGAAACGAAAACCGAAATTGTTTTTTTCTTTTTTAACTACAGTGTGTGTGTGTAGCTGAGAGAGCTTGTAGGCGGGAAAGCTCCAAAAAATGGACATGGTCACTTGTACAGTAGGGCGTGATCTGCAGTGAAACTGGAGCTCTATAAGGGAGAGCGTGGTTATAGCCAGACAACAATACGAGGTGGACATGTGTTTTGTTTTTGGGTGTAGTTATCCGTGCGATGAGCGTGGCTGCACCTGATCGTCTCTCATCGTATCTCTGCCTAGTTCCTTGTTTGGGTCTGACACTGACCTGTCAGATTATATGTCCCGGAGCCCCAATGGAGTCTGCCTGTCACCTATCACCAGGACCACTGGACTTAGCTACAACCTTACGTGCAAGGTGGTTATAGAAAGTTACTGTGCTTTTTTGTTTACACTGTCTGGTGGGTGCTAATTTGTACCAACTGTGTGCGAGAATGGGGCTTATGCTTATTAAAGTGTGCAGGCATATTTGCCTCAGGCGAATGAATGTCTACGCACAAGAGGCTGATGTATGAGCACTGTATATAAGGCTTAAAGATACTTCACTGTGTGGGCTTAGGGCTGTGTCTGATAATATCAAGTGTTTATAAACATGTTACTTATCCTCCTTTGATATTTGTATTCACTATTCAGAACTTTGGTTTCCTTCTCTGCTGGTTTCAAATATCATCATGTAATGGTACTTATGTGTGTGCTCTGTGTACCATACCATTGCTGTGCTGCTCACCTTATGCTAAGGATAGACATGTAACTCAATAGAACAGGGGGAGGGCTGTACATTTTTAGCCCATTTTGGTCCTCTTTGGGCCGAAATTGGAATTGCACATTTTCGGCGGCCCAAATTTTGGTGCATCGCTAGTATTATTCTTTATTTAGTTCTGTGTAACAGAATCAGATTAACCGTTTTTTGTTTTGTTACCAATTATCAAAATAAAGTATAGTCCTAGAAAACTATTATTATATGCAAAAACAGTATGTCAAGTAATGAACTCAAACAGCAGCTCTAGGCTGGGCATCAAATTTAAAATATGCTACACAATAATTTTGCCCGAAAATAAAAGGCAAAAAAAACGAAAACCGAAATAACAAAAAATGCTATTTTCGGCCAAAACTTTCTGCGGCCGAAATTTCGGTGCATCCCTACTTTTAACAGACTTGCATTTTAGCCAATCAGTGCGGGCTCCTAGGAACTCCACGTGCGTAAGCACAGTGTTATCTATATGAACACATGAACACCCTCTAGTGGTGAAAAACTGTCAAAATGCCCTAAAATAAGAGGGGGCCTTCAAGGGCTTAGAAATTAGCATATGAACCATCGAAATTTAGCTCTCAACTAAGAATACCAAGATAACAAAGCAAAATTGGTGATAGAAGTAAATTGGAAAATTGTTTTAAAATTGCATGCCCTATCTGTCCCTTTAATAGAGCTACTGGTTTCATGCCAACTTGGGAAGGCAAAAAAGTATCAGCCTCCCCCCTTATATACAGGGTTAGTTACTTCATGTTACTGTTTAAAATAAAAAAATAAAAAAACATAATTTATGCTTACCTGATAAATTTATTTCTCTTGTAGTGTATCCCAGTCCACGGATCATCCATTACTTATGGGATATTAACTCCTCCCCAACAGGAAGTTGCAAGAGGATTCACCAGCAGAGCTGCTATATAGCTCCTCCCCTAACTGCCATTACCAGTCATTCGACCGAAAACATGCAGAGAAAGGAAAACCATAGGGTACAGTTGGTGACTGTAGTTTAATGGAAAAATTACCTGCCTTAAAGTGACAGGGCGGGCCGTGGACTGGATACACTACAAGAGAAATAAATTTATCAGGTAAGCATAAATTATGTTTTCTCTTGTTAAGTGTATCCAGTCCACGGATCATCCATTACTTATGGGATACCAATACCAAAGCTAATGTACACGGATGACGGGAGGGACAGGCCGGCTCTTTATACGGAAGGACCCACTGCCTGAAGACCTTTCTCCCAAAAAACAGCCTCCCGAAGAAGCAAAAGTGTCAAATTTGTAAAATTTGGAAAAAGTATGAAGAGAAGACCAAGTTGCAGCCTTGCAAATCTGTTCAACATAAGCCTCATTCTTAAAGGCCCAAGTGGAAGCCACAGCTCTAGTAGAATGTGCTGTAATTCTTTCAGGAGGCTGCTGTCCAGCAGTCTCATAGGCTAACCGTATTATGCTACGAAGCCAAAAGGAGAGAGAGGTAGCCAAAGCTTTTTGACCTCTCCTCTGACCAGAATAAACGACAACAGGGAAGACGTTTGTCGAAAATCCTTAGTTGCCTGTAGATAAAATTTCAGGGCACGGACTACATCTAGATTGTGTAGCAGACGTTCCTTTTCGAAGAAGGATTAGGACACAAAGATGTAACCACAATCTCTTGATTGATATTCCTGTTAGTGACCACCTTAGGTAGGAACCCAGGTTTAGTACGCAGAACTACTTGTCTGAATGAAAAATCAGATAAGGAGAATCACAATGTAAGGCAGATAACTCAGAGGACTCTTCGAGCCGAGGAAATCGCCATTAAAAACAGAACTTTCCAAGATAACAACTTGATATCAATGGAATGAAGGGGTTTCAAACGGAACCCCCTGTAAAACATTAAGAACTAAGTTCAAACTCCATGGTGGAGCAACAGTTTTAAACACAGGCTTGATCCTAGCTAAAGCCTGACAAAAAGCTTGAACGTCCGGAACTTCTGACAGACGTTTGTGTAAAGAATGGACAGAGCTGAAATCTGTCCCTTTAAGGAACTAGCGGATAAACCCTTTTCTAACCTTCTTGTAGAAAAGACAATATCCTCGGAATCCTAACCTTACTCCATGAGTAACTCTTGGATTCGCACCAATATAAGTATTTGCGCCATATCTTATGGTAAATCTTTCTGGTAACAGGCTTCCTAGCCTGTATTAAGGTATCAATAACTGACTCAGAAAAACCACGTTTTGATAAAATCAAGCGTTCAATTTCCAAGCAGTCAGCTTCAGAGAAATTAGATTTTGATGTTTGAAGGGACCCTGGATCAGAAGGTCCTGTTTCAGAGGTAGCGACCACGGTGGACAGGATGACATGTCCACTAGATCTGCATACCAAGTCCTGCGTGGCCATGCAGGAGGTTATTAGAATCACTGATGCTCTCTCCTGTTTGATTCTGGCAATCAATCGAGGAAGCATCGGAAGGGTGGAAAACCACATAAGCCATCACGAGGTCCAAGGTGCTGTCAAAGCATCTATCAGAACCGCTCCCGCGATCCCCTGGATCTGGACCCGTAACGAGGAAGCTTGGCGTTCTTGTCGAGACGCAATGAGATCTATCTCTGGTTTTGCCCCAACGTCGAAGTATTTGGGCAAAGACCTCCCGGATGAAGTTCCCACTCCCCGGATGAAAAGTCTGACGACTTAAGAAATCCGCCCTCCCCAGTTTCTCCACTCCCGGGATGTGGATTGCTGACAGGTGGCAAGAGTGAGACTCTGCCCAGCGAATTATCTTTGATACTTCCATCATTGCTAGGGATGCTTCTTGTCCCTCCCTGATGGTTGATGTAAGCTACAGTCGTGATGTTGTCCGACTGAAACCTGATGAAACCCCCGAGTTGTTAACTGGGGCCAAGCCAGAAGGGCATTGAGAACTGCTCTCAATTCCAGAATGTTTATTGGTAGGAGACTCTCCTCCTGATTCCATTGTCCCTGAGCCTTCAGAGAATTCCAGACAGCGCCCCAACCTAGTAGGCTGGCGTCTGTTGTTACAATTGTCCAGTCCCGGGCCTGCTGAAATGGCATCCCCCTGGACAGATGTGGCCGAGAAAGCCACCATAGAAGAGAATTTCTGGTCTCTTGATCCAGATTCAGAGTAGGGGACAAGTCTGAGTAATCCCACATTCCACTGACTTAGCATGCACAATTGCAGCGGTCTGAGATGTAGACGTGCAAAGGGTACTATGTCCATTGCTGCTACAATTAAGCCGATCACCTCCATGCATTGAGCTACTGTCGGGTGTTGAATGGAATGAAGGACACGGCATGCATTTTGAAGCTTTGTTAACCTGTCTTCTGTCAGGTAAATCTTCATTTCTACAGAATCTAATAAGAGTCCCCAAGAAGGGAACTCTTGTTGGAGTGGAAAGAGAGAACTCTTCTTTTCGTTCACCTTCCATCCATGCGACCTTAGAAATGCCCAGTAACTAACTCTGTATGAGACTTGGCAGTTTGAAAGCTTGAAGCTTGTATCAGAATGTCGTCTAGGTACGGAGCTACCGCAATTCCTCGCGGTCTTAGTTACCGCCAGAAGAGCCACACAGAACCTTTGTGAAGATTCTCGGAAGCCGTAGCCAATCCGAATGGAAGAGCTACAAAATGGTAATGCCTGTCTAGAAAGGCAAACCTTAGATACCCGGTAATGATCTTTGTGAATCGGTATGTGAAGGTAAGCATCCTTAAATCCACTGTGGTCATGTACTGACCCTTTTGATCATGGGTAAAATTGTCCGAATAGTTTCCATTTTGAACGATGGAACCTTTAGGAATTTGTTTAGGATCTTTAAATCCAAGATTGGCCTGAAAGTTCCCCTCTTTTTTGGGAACCACAAACAGATTTGAGTAAAACCCTTGTCCCTTGTTCCGACCCGCGGAACCGGATGGATCACTCCCATTAATAAAAGATCTTGTTACGCAGCGTAGAAACGCCTCTTTCTTTATTTGGTTTGTTGACAACCTTGACAGATGAAATCTCCCTCTTGGGGGAGAGAATTTGAAGTCTAGAAGGTTATCCCTGAGATATGATCTCTAACGCCCAGGGATCCTGGACATCTCTTGCCCAAGCCTGGGCGAAGAGAGAAAGTCTGCCCCCCACTAGATCCGTTCCCGGATCGGGGGCCCTCGATTCATGCTGTCTTAGGGGCAGCAGCAGGTTTCCTAGCCTGCTTGCCCTTGTTCCAGGACTGGTTAGGTCTCCAGCCTTGTCTGTAGCGAGCAACAGCTCCTTCCTGTTTTGGTGCAGAGGAAGTTGATGCTGCTCCTGCTTTGAAATACGAAAGGAACGAAAATTAGACTGTCTAGCCTTAGGTTTGGCTCTGTCTTGGAGGCAGGGCATGGCCTTTACCTCCTGTAATGTCAGCGATAATTTCTTTCAACCCGGGCCCGAATAAGTTCTGCCCTTTGAAAGGTATATTAAGCAATTTAGATTTAGAAGTAACGTCAGCTAACCAGGATTTTAGCCACAGTGCTCTGCGTGCCTGAATGGCGAATCCGGAATTCTTAGCCGTAAGTTTAGTTAAATGTACTACGGCATCTGAAATAAATGAGTTAGCTAACTTAAGGGCTTTAAGCTTGTGGTGTAATCTCATCTAATGGAGCTGATTCAAGTGTCTCTTCCAGAGACTCAAACCAAAATGCTGCTGCCAGCCGTGACAGGCGCAATGCATGCAAGAGGTTGCAATATAAACCTTGTTGAACAAACATTTTCTTAAGGTAAACCCTCTAACTTTTTATCCATTGGATCTGAAAAGGCACAGCTCATCCTCCACCGGGATAGTGGTACGCTTAGCTAAAGTAGAAACTGCTCCCTCCAACCTTAGGGACCGTTTGCCATAAGTCCCGTGTGGTGGCGTCTATTGGAAACCATCTTTCTAAATATCGGAGGGGGTGAGAACGGCACACCGGGTCTTTCCCCACTCCTTAGTAACAATTTCAGTAAGTCTCTTAGGTATAGGAAAAACGTCAGTACTCGCGCCGGTACGCAAAAATATTTATCCAACCTACACATTTTCTCTGGTATTGCAACTGTGTTACAATCATTCAGAGCCGCTAACACCTTCCCTAGTATACACGGAGGTTTTCCAGCTTAAATTTAAAATTTGAAATATCTGAATCAGTTTGTTTGGATCAGAACCGTCACCCGCAGAATGAAGCTCTCCGTCCTCATGTTCTGCAAATTGTGACGCAGTGTCTGACATGGCCCTATATTATCAGCGCACTCTGTTCTCACCCCAGAGTGATCACGCTTACCTCTTAGTTCTGGTAATTTAGCCAAAACTTCAGTCATAACAGTAGCCATATCCTGTAATGTGATTTGTAATGGCCGCCCAGATGTACTCGGCGCTACAATATCACGCACCTCCCGAGCGGGAGATGCAGGTACTGACACGTGAGGCGAGTTTAGTCGGCATAACTCTCCCCTCGTTGTTTGGTGAAATATGTTCAATTTGTACAGATTGACTTTTATTTAAAGTAGCATCAATACAGTTAGTACATAAATTTCTATTGGGCTACCACTTTGGCTTTAGCACATATAGCACAGATATCTTCCTCTGAATCAGACATGTTTAACACACTAGCAAATAAACTAGCAACTTGGAAATACTTTTCAAGTAATTTACTATAATATGAAAACGTACTGTGCCTATAAGAAGCACAGAAAAAGTTATGACAGTTGAAAATTAATAAACTGAAAAGTTATAGCATCAAATCTTTGTAAAAAACACAATTTTAGCAAAGGATTGCTCCCATTAGCAAAGGATAACTAACCCTGATAGCAGAAAAAAAAAATAAAAAAAAAAAATAGAGAAATAAACGGTTTTTTTTTATCACAGTCAACTACAATCTCACAGTTTTGAAGACCCCTGAGTTCTGTAGAGATGAACCGGATCATGCAGGGAAGACAATAAACTTCTGACTGAATTTTTTGATGCGTAGCAAAAGCACCAAAAAGGTCCCTCCCCCTCACACATAACAGTGAGAGAGATCAGTAAACTGTCATAAATTAAATAAAACGACTGCCAAGTGGAAAAAAAATAGTGCCCAAAACATTTTTTCACCCAGTACCTCAGAAAATTAAACGATTTTACATGCCAGCAAAAAACGTTTAACATTAATAAATTGAGTGTTATTAAAAAGCCTGTTGCTAGTCCCTGCAAATTAGGCTAAAGTTTTATGCATACAGTATAATTCCAGTGAAGTGCCATTCCCCAGAATACTGAAGTGTAAAATATACATACATGACAGCCTGATAACCAGTTGCTGCTACTGCATTTAAGGCTGAGTTTACATTATATCGGTATGGCAGAATTTTCTCATCAATTCCATTGTCAGAAAATAATAAGCTGCTACATACCTCTTTGCAGATTAATCTGCCCGCTGTCCCCTGATCTGAAGTTTACCTCTCCTCAGATGGCCGAGAAACAGCAATATGATCTTAACTACTCCGGCTAAAATCATAGAAAAACTCAGGTAGATTCTTCTTCAAATTCTACCAGAGAAGGAATAACACACTCCGGTGCTATTATAAAATAACAAACTTTTGATTGAAGGTATGAAACTAAGTATAATCACCACAGTCCTCTCACACATCCTATCTATTCGTTGGGTGCAAGAGAATGACTGGTAATGGCAGTTAGGGGAGGAGCTATATAGCAGCTCTGCTGGGTGAATCCTCTTGCACTTCCTGTTGGGGAGGAGTTAATATCCCATAAGTAATGGATGATCCGTGGACTGGATACACTTAACAAGAGAAACAGTAAAGAAGGTAGAAATATATAACTGGGTGAGGCACATGTGATCCCTCTCAGTTATTGTGTCACCTCATTGTATTTATAAAGTTTGCCCTACATAAACTGAATGCCTTCAAACAGACTGAATGACAAATGAGAGTATAACCCTATGTTACTTCCTTTGGTTCTTTTGAATTTTGGCTGTCCGATCAATAGGGTTTACTTACTAGCGAGGAACCACTAAGAATAGTGCATTCTTTTGCAGATTCTAGAAAGGTGTGTGACATGAAGTTCCAGAGATCATTTCTTTGGAGGAAATGGTTGAGTTATACGCCAGTTACAGGCTAGAAACATGTTAAGGATATAAGTGACTTATTATGAAGGCTTGTTGGGAGGATTTATTGATATATTCTTTCCACAGGACTTTCAGTGATCACTTTGTAAAGAAGTGTGCTAAACTTCCCCTTTCTGTGCCATGGCCTCCTTGCTAACCTCAGTGGCTCCGGCCGACAAAAGCGCTCATTTTTTCAATAAGGTGAAGTTTCCACCTCTAAGCCAATAGCCATGCTAGCCACATGGGACTTTTCTATATGCTAGCATGGCTATTTATGGAAGTGCTATTTATTTTTAGTGATGTTAAATTCTAG
The DNA here is from genome assembly GCF_027579735.1 of Bombina bombina. Taxonomy (NCBI): domain Eukaryota; kingdom Metazoa; phylum Chordata; class Amphibia; order Anura; family Bombinatoridae; genus Bombina; species Bombina bombina. The sequence goes on along the minus strand of NC_069500.1, from coordinate 682,983,516 downwards.
TGTTTTTTAAACGCAAGTATTTACTATAACTTTAAGCACATATATTAATAAAATGGAAACTATAAATACTTTGGAAAAGTCTTAATCTGTATTAATATCCTTAAAAGCAGTGTTTTACTCGTAATCTATTTTATGCATATGAAAATGACTTTATTGAGCCTTTCAGACAGGATCCAGGGACTGGCACACCACTGACCAGCTTTTCTTTCTAAAAGAAATAGCAACAAGTTTCACGTGTATATTGGAAACGGCTGCATTATTTCATATTAATAATGCCACTGTGTGACGCCTGATTTGCACGTGTGTATTGTACTTAGGTTTCATAACGGAGAGGGATCACAGCACTTTTCCCATCCCAATATGACCCCAAGTGTCTTTACACACATACCGAGTAAAGAAAGCAGTGGATTTCTCAGAATTTATGTGGAAAAAAGTTCACCACCCCAGATCAAACCCTAAACATCTTTCCTAGCATGCGAGTTATAAATGTTGGTGATATGTCTATATCTATTCCTCTGATGTAGGGTGTTGCACATTGTGCTTAAAGGTGAAAGGACTGGAGTATCCTATCACATGGATTTAAAAAAAACTTAAATAAAGTTGTTAGAGAATACAAGTTCCTCCCAAAACTCCAACAATCATTTTTAAACCCTGGAATAAAACCCTGTACTGCATTCTTGTTCTTAAATAAGGAATTGTGAGGCCCTCTTCTTGCATTAGTACATACAGCAAAATGCATTCCCAAAACTCCAGCAATCATTTTTAAACCCTGGAATAAAACCCTGTACTCCATTCTTGTTCTGATAAGAATATGCTTCTCAACTTACATGTTGGAACCAAGGAAAAACTCTGCCTCTGGGATGATAGTGACTATCCACAATACTTAGCACAGTATCCAGCACCATGGAAATCCAGGCATGGGTGGGAAGAATGTCAGGCTGAATCTGAAATACAAAGTAAAAAAAGGTGACAAGGGGCAACACAAAAAAGGAACTCCCTGTATTAAAATCCATCTGCTATAATTATTGTACTCTGTTCATGAAGTGCAAACATATCATTAAGTGCTACATAACGTGAGACAGAAGAGCCCGACTTAAAGAGGCACTGTACTGTAAAAATTGTTTCCCCTGAATGTGTTCCCAATTACTTGTTACACCAGTTACAGAGAATTAAATGTACAAGAAATGGACAATTTATGTTTATTTCTCTATGTGAAATAACTGGTTTTGCTCAATATAACATCACCCACTGTTCTCAAGGACAATCCCATTTAAATGAGCTGAACCTAAAATCACCAAAAGACCTGCTTATGTTATCTCTCTCTATAAACAAACAACAATAATTGGGTATTAAAAATGTAAACTTATAGGTGGTGGGGTGTTCAATGAGCAAAACCAGAGGTTTCATTTAAAAGAATGTCTCTAATACTGCCCACTAGTAGGCTGATTTTTCTTGCTGTTTCCTTTTTAAAAAGCTTTTCTAAAGACTATAGTGCAGTATTAATATTTTCAGTGAAGTTAGTGGTTTCTCCGGGCAAAAGTAGCTATTTCAAATTACAAAATAAAGGCGAAGAAGCTGTTTGCAAACAATTTAATACACCCCAGCAGATAAAATGAATAATTATGAACACATTTAAGGAGAGAAAAATGTACAGTACAATGTTCCTTTAAGCATATTACAGGGGGCGGGGCCCATTTACTTTTTTTCCGCTACTGTTAAGATTTGTGACCCAACACTGAGCATATTTAGACATATCAATAAATTCATTAATTTAAAGCAGTATCTGAAATAAGTATATACAATGTAATCTGAAGCCAACGCTTTGTACAATGCTTCTAAATCCATTACAATGAATGGGGATTGAAAAGAAATAAAAGTAAAGCAAGACATAAAAATCACATGCTGAGTGTACCTCTGGGGCTCCATCAGCTTCGGAAGGCAGACTGCTTTCATATTTTGATACTGCAACGGCCAGGCCAGTCAATGCCAAAAGCGAGTTTCCCTTCACCACAGGGCTGTCTCTAATAAAAAGACAGTATGCAGAAAGAGAAATGAGCCATGCAGACATTGCTCAGCATCCTTATGAGATGTTATACTGCTGCCAACTTGATGATAACTGTATTATTTGTTTTAGAAACATAGTGCTTAAAACAGGCAATAGAAAACGGACTGACATGACACACAAACAAAGCATACACATAAATACACACACATATATATATATATATATATATATATATATATATATATATATTTAGACATTTATTTGCAAAGCGCTATATAGTTCTTGCAAGTGAGACACTCATTCCAAAATGTAGAAAAAGTCCAATGATATCCCCACATTTATTCAAAGGGGAAGCATCACTCACTGGACGTATAATACCAGTAATATATATATATATATATATATATATATATATATATATATATATATATATATATATATATATATATATATATATATATATATATATATAATCTGTCTTGGGCTACTTGCTTTTTTTCTATCTAGACATCCTCTCTTGGAAAACGTATATCCTCTGGGTTTTACTACCACTTATATGCTGATGATACTCAAACGTATCTTTCCTCGTCTGATATCTCTCCCTCTTTTCTCAACCAGATTACCAACTGTCTCTCTGCAATTTCCTCTTGGATATCTTTGTACTACCTCCAACTCAATCTGTCTAAAACTGAGCTGCTTCTGCTTCTCATGCCCCCTCTCCGAGACATCAAACACCTGACATTTCTCTTACAGTTGGAGACTCTATTCTCAACACCTCACATCAAGGTCACTGTTTTATGGTAAACACTTGACTCTGAACTCACACTCACTCCACATATTCAACCTCTTACCAAATCTTACACACAATTTCCAGAATTTCACCTTTCCTTACTCAAAAAAACTACAAAAATACTAAAATACTAATTCATTCCCTCATTTTGTCACATATTGAATACCGCAACCTATTTCTAAATGGCCTTACCAAACACCACCTCTCCCCCCTCTATCATATCATGAATACTTCAGCTAGACTCAGATACCTAAGTCGCCGATATACAGTCTTCTACACTGGCTCCCCATACACTCTAGAATGCAATTCATAGTATTAACCCTAACCAATAAAGCTCTCTTCAATCAACCTCTGACCTACGTCTCTCCACTCATATCTCTACATCCCTCTCTTGCTTCCAAGACTTCTCACATGCTGATCCTGTCCTCTAAAACTCTCTACACAGCTGCAAACATGTATAGCTTCAGATGCTCTTTGAAAACCCACCTATTTAGAGAGGCTTACCATCTCTAAACTGTTTTTCATCCTACCCAAAATAAATCTTACAAAACATGAGAAAAGAGCGGCACTTGTTAAAGCTCAAAATCTTTAATTTATTCGACATAAAAAAACAAAAATACAGGGGGCACATAACGTCCATCTTACGCGTTTCATGCTACACAGAGCACTTAGTCATAGATCTGGCTAAGCACTCTGTATAGCGTGAAATGCGTACGATGGATGTTATGTGCCTCCTGTTTTTATTTTATTCTGTCTAATAAATTGAAGATTTTGAGCTTTAACGAGTGCAGCTTTTTTCTCATGTGATGTATTATTGGCGGCTTGTTCCATCGCATGCTGCTGGCACCTCATAACCCAAAGCTTCAGTTTGGCCCTGTTCCTGTTATCTGTTGCCAGGATTTCTGTAAACCAAAATAAATCTTAAACTGCCTTGACTTACTGCTGCCACTACAATTTTATGTCTCTGCACCCTCAATCAATAGACTGTAAGCTCTTTGAAGCAGGATCCTCTTCCTCCTATGCTTCAGTCTGTTATGTTTTTGTATCACAAACCCTTATCATTGTATACCGCTATCTCTGTACCCGGCGCTACAGAATTTTTTGCAGCACCATACCAATAAATGATGATAATAATACTATTTGTGTGTCAGTTTCAGAGAAACTAGATTTGGATGGAGGAAAGGACCCTGCATTAGAAGGTCCTTCCTCAGAGGTAAATTCCAGGGTGGAAGAGATGACATCTTCACCAGATCTACGAACCAGATCCTGCGAGGCCACACAGGAGCTTTCTCCTGCTTGATACGAGCAATGACTCGTGGAAGGAGAGCAAACGGAGGAAACAGGTACGCTAAATTTAAGTTCCAAGGAACTGCCAGAGCCTCTATCAGAACGTCTTGAAGATCTCTTGACCTTGACACGTATTTTGGAAGTTTGGCGTTTTGATGAGACGCCATCAGATCCAACTCCGGAACCCCCCACTTGAGGGTTATCTTTGAGAACACTTCCGGATGGAAAGCACACTGGACAGGACCAGGGGCAATCCCTTCATGCTGATTTAGAATCAGTGGAAGACTTTTTGGTTTGCTTCCCCTTACTCCAAGGCTGACTGGATCTCCATGAGGTCTTGAATTGCTCTGGCTTAGAAGAGGAGGAGGAAGACTTCTGACCTTTGAAATTACGAAAGGAATGAAAATTAGAATTCTGGCGACCCTTAGGTCTATTCTTCTTGTCCTTAAGTAGAAAAGATCCCTTTCCACCCGTAATCTCAGAAATGATCTCCGCTAAACAGGGACCAAATAAAGTTTTACCCTTATAAGGTAAAGACAAAAGCTTGGATTTGGAAGTTACATCAGCTGACCAAGAGTTTAACCCCAAAGCTCTGTGAGCTAGGACCCCAAAGCTAGAAATTTGAGCACTCAGTCTAATCACTTACATGTTGGCATCACAGATAAGAGTGAAAAAGGGGTAGTGTACAAGCGCTAAGGTAATCCCCAAGCTGTATCCAAACAGAGATCCTAACCAACCTCCAAAAAATATGCACAAGTAGTAAGAAGTGAATACAGCGCCAACAAGAGGCCAAGGGATAAATATACTCACAGAGAGATAAAAGAAGATTATTTAATGAACCATGTTAAAATACATCAGTAATAAAAGACTATATATAAAAATGTAAAAAGCACATATAAATAAAATTACAAATACAGGAATATCTTACAGAAGCGGCTCAAAGGGCCAAAGCTGATAATTACAATAAAAACAGAGGTAATAACAGGTGATCAGTGTGAGTGGTACACCAGAATAAGAGTGTATACTAATAAAACAGAATTAGCCTAAGTACAACTATAGCAAGTGCATCAAGCAAAAAACTAATAAACAATAGTACAAACAATAGTGTTCAAAAGAATAGTGTTTCAAAAATAGTGTTCCAAAAAATAGAAAAATGCACTGCAGTGCAAAAAAAGGGGGGGTAGCAAAATAATTGTATAGATACGATCAAATAGTGAGTGAGTGCAAATAGATATAAAAATGATAGCTAATTAATCCAGTGAGGTTGAGATACAATTAAATAAAATACACAATATGCAATAACAGAAAAAATAAAATACACAATATGCAATAACATAAAAAATAATAAAATATAATCCAAAAAAAATGTGTTCAAAAAGTTGATCAACAAATGTTAGTGAAGAACAAAAATAAGTCAATCAAAACTAAAAAATTGAAAAAATGGGTGATGAAAAGCAAGGTGAAAGTGAGGAAATTGATTCCTTCCAATGTTAGTTACTTTAACAGATCCAAATTCCTGAGTGTGGTAGCTGAAGTAGCTGATTGGATCCTAGCACCTGTCAGCTGCTCCTATGGTATCCTCCTATGGTATCCTAAAAAGTGTCCCTGTAAAAAAAGAAATTCACAACATAGTGTATCCAATATGAGAATGAAGTAAAGATTAAAGTAATGCTTACCAATATGTCAACGCGTTTCTGCCCTCAAAAAAGGGCCTTTCTCAAGACTTTCTCAAGTCTTGTCTGGAACAGGAAACATTTTCACAGATGAGGGAGAATCATAAACTCTATTAAGTTTAGTTGACTTTTTAGGGTTGACAACGACAGAAGGTTCGGAGTCATCTAAGGTAGCGAGTACCTCCTTCAGAAGTAAACGGAGGTGTTCAAGTCTAAATCTAAAATTAACCTCTTTTAAATCAGTAAAACTTTCCATCCTAGATTCAGTATCTGAGATCTCACCTTCAGAAGCCACTGAAGTATCCCTGTCATCACATAACTGAGGGAGACTGGCTAACACTGTCTTTGCAAAGTCAGAAAAATATTTTTAGACTTTCTCTTCCTCTTACCAGAAACAGGAAAGGCTGACAAAGCTGCAGAAACCGCAGAAGTTATTTGCGCAGCAAAATACTCCGGTAAATAAACACCCCCTTGAGGATGTTGAGAGGAACCGCAGGGCACTGCATGTGAAACTGTTAAAGCTTGGAACATTTGAGGGGAAAGCTGAGGCATAGGCAGTACAACACTATCCTGAAAGACAGAAGGCTCTGAGAGATTAATCTCATCTTTCAATAATAAAGTTTTATTTAGACAAGACTTGCAAAACTGCACAGGAGGAATCACATTTGCATCCAAGCAAAACAAACATTTTTTCAAAGGAATCACTATGTTCTGTCCATTACTATGAATAAATTGGTTCCACAAAAAAGAGAAAAATACATATGAGAGTACTGGATTAGAGATATATGTAAACTGTTTAATATTTGCAGCAAAAGAAAACAGGCAGTAAGAAGCACTGGAATACCTCAGGTCTGCTAAAGGGCTTACCACATCCTGACAACAGTAAGTTGAAAGTCCAGGATCTCCTATGATAAGAGCAGGACCGGAAACAAGATCTTCGAAGCAGGGACTGAAATAGACCTCACACACACTGCTACTAAACCCGCTGTACTCAGAGATCCAAAAGCGGAAGTGCGGAGGAACGGTCATGTGACCGCAACTAAAATCAACTGCGCCACAGATCAAAAACGGCACGCAAGGGAGAAAAATGTAAAAATAACGGAAACTTTTCTGTCCCCATCCTAATAAAATTGCCTCCAATGAAATTAAAATCTCTCAAGAAGTCCAGACTCTTATTAAAATCCACCTCCCAGTTCACCATAAAGTGAAATAAAAATGTTAGCCTTATCCGGTCAGCCTCATAAGCCACCTCAACATAATGCAGTGCCCTATAGTCTATAATCCTAATAAGGAATAAAGGAAGTCCCAATATTTCTGTCACCCTCTCACCTAGAAGGAAAGCACTTACCTATGGATCCTGCCGTCAGGCAGGGAATGGCATCTAAGGTGTGGCAGAGTCTTTCACGTCTACCAGTGACCTGTAGAAAAAGAGAGAACAGAGTAACCATCTCTGGCTTTCTATAACAGGGGTAACAATAATGTTAGAAGTAAAGCAAAGACAACCTGGCCGTCTAGACCCCAATCCTTGCTTGCAGGGAAAAGTACCCATAAAAGGATTAAATCTTCTCAGACACTCCTCTTCACCATTCCCCCGATCACAGAGGCAAAGAATGACATGGGGTTATGGGTAACGGAAGTGACACTTAACAGCTCTGCTGTGGTGCTCTTTGCCTCCTTCTGCTGGCCAGGAGTTGAATATCCCACAAGTAATTTGAAAGAAGTCGTGGACTCTCCATGCCGTAGGAAACAAAAATATATACTCCCTTATTTTAACAGGAACATATTTTTTTCTCTCTCAGTAATATTTAAATGTCATAAGTGATTGTAATTATTACTAAATAAATTCTTATCATATAAAGAAACCCGGCTATGATTACAGAGGACAATCTATAATAAGTTAGATAACATCTGTGTTTTCCCTAATTTTGTCCCTGACACGTGTTTTGTTGTAATCCTTTTTCTTAAAAAGAGTTTAGAACTTTGGAAGCTATAAATGCCACATTTCTATTGATGACAACACTAAAAAAAAATCCAGCTGATCTGCCAGGAACCATCAGTTTCACACAAAGGGATGTTGAGAACATTTTTAAAAACATTACTAAACAAAACTATATAAATATATATATTTTGTGTGTACCCCACCCCTACAGACCTTTACTCTGAAGTATTGTCAAGTGACTCCGCTTTCCCTATCATATGTTGATAAAGAAACAGACACCTAGATTACGAGTTTTGCGTTGTGGCAATTTCAGCATAAAAGCAGGAACACACTATATATATATATATATATATATATATATATATATATATATATATATATATAGCTATACCACAAGCATTTTACCCTGTAAACGTAACGTCAATCCTGCACTCAAAAAAATTACGTTTTTGCGTGGGATTCCCATAGCGCCGGTATTACAGGTTGGGCGGTGAGGCTAAAATGCTTGCGTTACAGCCTATACCGACACAGTCCATACCGCTCTGAGAGCAGTAGTTATCTGAGAGCAGTAGTTATGGATTTTGTGTAACAATAATGTTTGACAAAACTAGTTTTTACAAAGTACACTAACACCCCTATTAAACCATAAACCGAGGCCCTCCCGCATCGCAAACACTAAATTAAACATATTAATCCCTAATCTGCCGCCCACCCACATTGCCAACACTATTTAAATATATTAACCCCAATTCCCCCGCACCCTGACATCGCCACCACTATAATAAAGTTATTAACCCCTATTCCGCCGCCCCCCCGACATCGCCGCCACTAATAAAAGCTATTAACCCCTATTCTGCCACTAAAAGATATTAACCCCTAAACCTCTACCCTCCCACATCTCTGCCACTAAATAAACCTATTAACCCCTAAACCGCCGGCCCCCCACATCGCAAAACACTAAATTAAACTATTAACCCCTAGACCTAACAACCCCCAACTTTAAATTAAAATTACAATATAACTCAATTTAAATAAATAAAAACTTATCTGTGAAATAAATATAAACCTAACATTAAGGTATAAATTAACCTAACATAACTAATCTAATAAAAAAAAAAATACTACCAATTAAAATATCTAAATTACAAATTTAAAAAAACCTAACACTACGAAATAAATGAAAAAAATCTAAATTACAACTAAAAAAAAACAAATCCTACAAAAAAACAGAATTTATGTTTACCTGATAAATTACTTTCTCCAACGGTGTGTCCGGTCCACGGCGTCATCCTTACTTGTGGGATATTCTCTTCCCCAACAGGAAATGGCAAAGAGCCCAGCAAAGCTGGTCACATGATCCCTCCTAGGCTCCGCCTACCCCAGTCATTCGACCGACGTTAAGGAGGAATATTTGCATAGGAGAAACCATATGATACCGTGGTGACTGTAGTTAAAGAAAATAAATTATCAGACCTGATTAAAAAACCAGGGCGGGCCGTGGACCGGACACACCGTTGGAGAAAGTAATTTATCAGGTAAACATAAATTCTGTTTTCTCCAACATAGGTGTGTCCGGTCCACGGCGTCATCCTTACTTGTGGGAACCAATACCAAAGCTTTAGGACACGGATGATGGGAGGGAGCAAATCAGGTCACCTAGATGGAAGGCACCACGGCTTGCAAAACCTTTCTCCCAAAAATAGCCTCAGAAGAAGCAAAAGTATCAAACTTGTAAAATTTGGTAAAAGTGTGCAGTGAAGACCAAGTCGCTGCCCTACATATCTGATCAACAGAAGCCTCGTTCTTGAAGGCCCATGTGGAAGCCACAGCCCTAGTGGAATGAGCTGTGATTCTTTCGGGAGGCTGCCGTCCGGCAGTCTCGTAAGCCAATCTGATGATGCTTTTAATCCAAAAAGAGAGAGAGGTAGAAGTTGCTTTTTGACCTCTCCTTTTACCGGAATAAACAACAAACAAGGAAGATGTTTGTCTAAAATCCTTTGTAGCATCTAAATAGAATTTTAGAGCGCGAACAACATCCAAATTGTGCAACAAACGTTCCTTCTTCGAAACTGGTTTCGGACACAGAGAAGGTACGATAATCTCCTGGTTAATGTTTTTGTTAGAAACAACTTTTGGAAGAAAACCAGGTTTAGTACGTAAAACCACCTTATCTGCATGGAACACCAGATAAGGAGGAGAACACTGCAGAGCAGATAATTCTGAAACTCTTCTAGCAGAAGAAATTGCAACCAAAAACAAAACTTTCCAAGATAATAACTTAATATCAACGGAATGTAAGGGTTCAAACGGAACCCCCTGAAGAACTGAAAGAACTAAGTTGAGACTCCAAGGAGGAGTCAAAGGTTTGTAAACAGGCTTGATTCTAACCAGAGCCTGAACAAAGGCTTGAACATCTGGCACAGCTGCCAGCTTTTTGTGAAGTAACACAGACAAGGCAGAAATCTGTCCCTTCAGGGAACTTGCAGATAATCCTTTTTCCAATCCTTCTTGAAGGAAGGATAGAATCTTAGGAATCTTAACCTTGTCCCAAGGGAATCCTTTAGATTCACACCAACAGATATATTTTTTCCAAATTTTGTGGTAAATCTTTCTAGTTACAGGCTTTCTGGCCTGAACAAGAGTATCGATAACAGAATCTGAGAACCCTCGCTTCGATAAGATCAAGCGTTCAATCTCCAAGCAGTCAGCTGGAGTGAGACCAGATTCGGATGTTCGAACGGACCTTGAACAAGAAGGTCTCGTCTCAAAGGTAGCTTCCATGGTGGAGCCGATGACATATTCACCAGATCTGCATACCAAGTCCTGCGTGGCCACGCAGGAGCTATCAAGATCACCGATGCCCTTTCCTGATTGATCCTGGCTACCAGCCTGGGGATGAGAGGAAACGGCGGGAATACATAAGCTAGTTTGAAGGTCCAAGGTGCTACTAGTGCATCCACTAGAGCCGCCTTGGGATCCCTGGATCTGGACCCGTAGCAAGGAACTTTGAAGTTCTGACGAGAGGCCATCAGATCCATGTCTGGAATGCCCCACAGTTGAGTGACTTGGGCAAAGATTTCCGGATGGAGTTCCCACTCCCCCGGATGCAATGTCTGACGACTCAGAAAATCCGCTTCCCAATTTTCCACTCCTGGGATGTGGATAGCAGACAGGTGGCAGGAGTGAGACTCCGCCCATAGAATGATTTTGGTCACTTCTTCCATCGCCAGGGAACTCCTTGTTCCCCCCTGATGGTTGATGTACGCAACAGTTGTCATGTTGTCTGATTGAAACCGTATGAACTTGGCCCTCGCTAGCTGAGGCCAAGCCTTGAGAGCATTGAATATCGCTCTCAGTTCCAGAATATTTATCGGTAGAAGAGATTCTTCCCGAGACCAAAGACCCTGAGCTTTCAGGGATCCCCAGACCGCGCCCCAGCCCATCAGACTGGCGTCGGTCGTGACAATGACCCACTCTGGTCTGCGGAAGGTCATCCCTTGTGACAGGTTGTCCAGGGACAGCCACCAACGGAGTGAGTCTCTGGTCCTCTGATTTACTTGTATCCTCGGAGACAAGTTTGTATAGTCCCCATTCCACTGACTGAGCATGCACAGTTGTAATGGTCTTAGATGAATGCGCGCAAAAGGAACTATGTCCATTGCCGCTACCATCAAACCTATCACTTCCATGCACTGCGCTATGGAAGGAAGAGGAACGGAATGAAGTATCCGACAAGAGTCTAGAAGTTTTGTTTTTCTGGCCTCTGTCAGAAAAATCCTCATTTCTAAGGAGTCTATTATTGTCCCTAAGAAGGGAACCCTTGTTGACGGAGATAGAGAACTCTTTTCCACGTTCACTTTCCATCCGTGAGATCTGAGAAAGGCCAGGACAATGTCCGTGTGAGCCTTTGCTTGAGAAAGGGACGACGCTTGAATCAGAATGTCGTCCAAGTAAGGTACTACAGCAATGCCCCTTGGTCTTAGCACAGCTAGAAGGGACCCTAGTACCTTTGTGAAAATCCTTGGAGCAGTGGCTAATCCGAAAGGAAGCGCCACGAACTGGTAATGCTTGTCCAGGAATGCGAACCTTAGGAACCGATGATGTTCCTTGTGGATAGGAATATGTAGATACGCATCCTTTAAATCCACCGTGGTCATGAATTGACCTTCCTGGATGGAAGGAAGAATTGTTCGAATGGTTTCCATTTTGAACGATGGAACCTTGAGAAACTTGTTTAAGATCTTGAGATCTAAGATTGGTCTGAACGTTCCCTCTTTTTTGGGAACTACGAACAGATTGGAGTAGAACCCCATCCCTTGTTCTCCTAATGGAACAGGATGAATCACTCCCATTTTTAACAGGTCTTCTACACAACGTAAGAATGCCTGTCTTTTTATGTGGTCTGAAGACAACTGAGACCTGTGGAACCTCCCCCTTGGGGGAAGCCCCTTGAATTCCAGAAGATAACCTTGGGAGACTATTTCTAGCGCCCAAGGATCCAGAACATCTCTTGCCCAAGCCCGAGCGAAGAGAGAGAGTCTGCCCCCCACCAGATCCGGTCCCGGATCGGGGGCCAACATTTCATGCTGTCTTGGTAGCAGTGGCAGGTTTCTTGGCCTGCTTTCCCTTGTTCCAGCCTTGCATTGGTCTCCAAGCTGGCTTGGCTTGAGAAGTATTACCCTCTTGCTTAGAGGACGTAGCACTTTGGGCTGGTCCGTTTCTACGAAAGGGACGAAAATTAGGTTTATTTTTGGCCTTGAAAGGCCGATCCTGAGGAAGGGCGTGGCCCTTACCCCCAGTGATATCAGAGATAATCTCTTTCAAGTCAGGGCCAAATAGCGTTTTCCCCTTGAAAGGAATGTTAAGTAGCTTGTTCTTGGAAGACGCATCAGCTGACCAAGATTTCAACCAAAGCGCTCTGCGCGCCACAATAGCAAACCCAGAATTCTTAGCCGCTAACCTAGCCAATTGCAAAGTGGCGTCTAGGGTGAAAGAATTAGCCAATTTGAGAGCATTGATTCTGTCCATAATCTCCTCATAAGGAGGAGAATCACTATCGACCGCCTTTACCAGCTCATCGAACCAGAAACACGCGGCTGTAGCGACAGGGACAATGCATGAAATTGGTTGTAGAAGGTAACCCTGCTGAACAAACATCTTTTTAAGTAAACCTTCTAATTTTTTATCCATAGGATCTTTGAAAGCACAACTATCTTCTATGGGTATAGTGGTGCGTTTGTTTAAAGTGGAAACCGCTCCCTCGACCTTGGGGACTGTCTGCCATAAGTCCTTTCTGGGGTCGACCATAGGAAACAATTTTTTAAATATGGGGGGAGGGACGAAAGGAATACCGGGCCTTTCCCATTCTTTATTTACAATGTCCGCCACCCGCTTGGGTATAGGAAAAGCTTCTGGGAGCCCCGGGACCTCTAGGAACTTGTCCATTTTACATAGTTTCTCTGGGATGACCAACTTGTCACAATCATCCAGAGTGGATAATACCTCCTTAAGCAGAATGCGGAGATGTTCCAACTTAAATTTAAACGTAATCACATCAGGTTCAGCTTGTTGAGAAATGTTCCCTGAATCAGTAATTTCTCCCTCAGACAAAACCTCCCTGGCCCCATCAGACTGGTTTAGGGGCCCTTCAGAACCATTATTATCAGCGTCGTCATGCTCTTCAGTATCTAAAACAGAGCAGTCGCGCTTACGCTGATAAGTGTGCATTTTGGCTAAAATGTTTTTGACAGAATTATCCATTACAGCCGTTAATTGTTGCATAGTAAGGAGTATTGGCGCGCTAGATGTACTAGGGGCCTCCTGAGTGGGCAAGACTCGTGTAGACGAAGGAGGGAATGATGCAGTACCATGCTTACTCCCCTCACTTGAGGAATCATCTTGGGCATCATTGTCATTGTCACATAAATCACATTTATTTAAATGAGAAGGAACTCTGGCTTCCCCACATTCAGAACACAGTCTATCTGGTAGTTCAGACATGTTAAACAGGCATAAACTTGATAACAAAGTACAAAAAACGTTTTAAAATAAAACCGTTACTGTCACTTTAAATTTTAAACTGAACACACTTTATTACTGCAATTGCGAAAAAATATGAAGGAATTGTTCAAAATTCACCAAAATTTCACCACAGTGTCTTAAAGCCTTAAAAGTATTGCACACCAAATTTGGAAGCTTTAACCCTTAAAATAACGGAACCGGAGCCGTTTTTAACTTTAACCCCTTTACAGTCCCTGGTGTCTGCTTTGCTGAGACCCAACCAAGCCCAAAGGGGAATACGATACCAAATGACGCCTTCAGAAAGTCTTTTCTATGTATCAGAGCTCCTCACACATGCGACTGCATGTCATGCCTCTCAAAAACAAGTGCGCAACACCGGCGCGAAAATGAGGCTCTGCCTATGATTTGGGAAAGCCCCTAAAGAGAAAGGTGTCTAAAAAAGTGCCTGCCGATATAATCTTATCAAAATACCCAGATTAAATGATTCCTCAAGGCTAAATATGTGTTAATAATGAATCGATTTAGCCCAGAAAAAGTCTACAGTCTTAATAAGCCCTTGTGAAGCCCTTATTTACAATCTTAATAAACATGGCTTACCGGATCCCATAGGGAAAATGACAGCTTCCAGCATTACATCGTCTTGTTAGAATGTGTCATACCTCAAGCAGCAAGAGACTGCTCACTGTTCCCCCAACTGAAGTTAATTCCTCTCAACAGTCCTGTGTGGAACAGCCATGGATTTTAGTAACGGTTGCTAAAATCATTTTCCTCATACAAACAGAAATCTTCATCTCTTTTCTGTTTCTGAGTAAATAGTACATACCAGCACTATTTTAAAATAACAAACTCTTGATTGAATAATAAAAACTACAGTTAAACACTAAAAAACTCTAAGCCATCTCCGTGGAGATGTTGCCTGTACAACGGCAAAGAGAATGACTGGGGTAGGCGGAGCCTAGGAGGGATCATGTGACCAGCTTTGCTGGGCTCTTTGCCATTTCCTGTTGGGGAAGAGAATATCCCACAAGTAAGGATGACGCCGTGGACCGGACACACCTATGTTGGAGAAATTTAAATAATCTAAGTTTACCAAAAAAACCCACTAAAATCACGAAAAATAAAAAACACTAAGATTACAAAAAAATAAACAATAACACCTAATCTAATGGCCCTATAAAAATAAAAAAGCCCCACCAAAATAAAAACACCCCCTAGCCTACAATAAACTACCAATAACCCTTAAAAGGGCCTTTTGTAGGGCATTGCCCTAAAGAAATCAGCTCTTTTACATGTAAAAAAAAAAAAAAAATACAAAGTCCCCCCCCAACAATAAAACCCACCAACCAACCAACCCCCAAAATAAAAAACCTAACTCTAAAAAAAACCTAAGCTACCCATTGCCTCTAAAGGGGCATTTGTATGGGCATTGCCCTTAAAAGGGCATTCAGCTCTTTTGCATTGCCCTCAAAAGGGCATTCTGCTCTTTTTCAAAGCCCAAACCCTAATCTTAAAAAAAAAAAACACAAAAAAAAACCTAAAAACGTAAAAAAAAAAAAAAAACTAACACTATTCCCAGAAGATCTACTCACAGTTTCTGAAGTCCAGACATCCATCTCCATCCATCTTGGGGGCGTCTTATCTTCATATCGGCAGCACGTAGCAGAGCCATCCTGGAAGCCAATGCCATCCTGCGCGGAGCATCCTCTTCATATGGTCGCCGCCGTACACTGAAGTTGAATACAAGGTAGCCATTTCAAAATGGCGTACCTTGCACATTCCTATTGGCTGATTTAATTCTTCAAATTCAAATTAGCCAATAGGAGAATTCAAACTCCAAACCTACAGCGGACCTCAGCTGAGAAACTCAATCTGCTATCTTACAGAAATACATTAAAAAAAACTCTGGAGTCGACTTCCGGTGGGCGGAGCAACGGGCTGGCAGCAAACGAAAGGAGCTCCGCATATCCAGCTCCCTAAAACGGCCGAAAGTTTGCTGCCAGTCTAAATCCCACACAAGATAGCCTTGCTGGGACACCCTGGTAACCTACCTCAGCTGGCGACACCGTGTGAAGGGCTATTACATCGCCCTTGCCCCCAGAACATTAGTGGTGCGCATCGGAGCGCAAAGTTCAGGCGCCATCTTGGCCCGCGACCCTCCTCCTTCAGCTGCTACGCCGGTCAAGACAAAGCCATCGGAGGATATACCCGGCACTACAGAGGAGCGGTAAGGGTGAGGTGGCCGCAAAAGTATACATAGGCCCATCTATAAGGGCAACGCTTATCTACTCAAAAGAGCATTACAGGGGGAGAAATAGAGACTGTGTTTAAGGAGGGAGCAAACTTGTGCAGCTTGGGGAACACTGAAGTACACGCTGCTGCACCTTACATCGCTGTCCCTAATCAGAAAGCTAAAGTGGGAAACATCTAGTTCCATAGCCCTGCACATAAGAGCTACCACGTGGGAACCAGCTACTACATATCTCTCTGTGCTTAACACACAGCCATCCTTGCAGTGACTTTCTGAACACTCTCACCCTATAAACCCCTGCACAGCCTTTGGGACATATATTTTTTCAATAGGGCTGGTGATACATAGTGCAGCAGCATGCTGCTGCTCTGATCTGCTTACTAGCCTCCTATGAACCTCTTACCTTGCTGAGAGGGTTGTGGAGCTACAGAATAAGAGATTACTGCTTGTGCTTATGTTATGAACTCTTACACCAGCTCAACATTCTACACTGCTTAATGCTTTAATTGTTTTTGCTCTCTCATTATCTTCTTGGATTGGTATTTACCGTTTACAACACCTCTGGGTGAAATCTCTCTATCTACACAACTCAATTATGAGGTTCTGGTGAATAACCTCTGCTACTCTTCTCTGGGACTATCCCTGCAATCAAAATTTGCTGTCCTGCACTGCCACCTAGAGGCCATATACAGTTTTAACAAGCATTTACCATCTGAACTTTATAACTATCAGCACATTGTTTGTATGAAGCTTGATCATTATTTCGCGCCTATTACCAGCAAGGCTGCGGAAATAATGACTTCCAGAGGCAAGCATACAGAGAAGAAGCGGCCAGCAACAGATCTACACTCGGATCCCCCGCCCTCCCCTAGGGCCTCACAGGTCATCACGACAGACTCGTCGGCACTACTTCAGGAACTTAAATCCTTCTTCCTCCCCAAAATGGAGACTCTCCAGGCTGGTGTTGACACACTCACTAGCGAAGTGCGCCAATTCTCAACTAGGCTTACGCACGCTGAGCAACGCATCTCTGATGTGGAGGATATGCAGGCGTCTACATCTACTTCAGTAAGACAACTTCAGCGACAGAATCGAGCACTGCAGGAGAAAGTAAATGACCTTGAAAATAGAAGTCGCAGGAACAATCTGCGAGTAGTGGGGGTCCCGGAAACGATAAAAAGCAAAGATCTACTGGAATTCACTGCCTTAACCCTGCCCAAGCTTCTAAAGATGAATGCTGACCACCTACCCTTGGAAGTAGAGCGTGCACACCGCCTGGGCCCGGACAAGGGACTTGAAACTCTGAACTCCCGCCCACGTCAGGTAATTTTCAAATGCCTGAATTATCAGGAAAAATTGGCTCTCTTGAGAGCATACTGGGCCCACACTGGACAATTACAATTTGAAGGAAAACAACTCCTGATTTTTCAAGACTTCTCTGCAGAAGTGTCCAAGATGCGAAGAGACTTTGCCCCACTCTGCTCTAGGCTACACAAGGAAGGGAAGCAAGCTACACTATTGTATCCGGCTAAGCTAAGGCTACAGACACCTACTGGGCCTAAATACTTCAATAATCCAAAGGAACTGCAAACATTTCTAGACAAGGACATGCAAGATGAAGTACACTGACTTTGAGCGCCCAGATTTCTTGCACCTTCTTTCCCTCTTCCTCTGTCTTCATATGAGAATTCAAGGCAGTGGGATATTTTTCACCTTGGGAAAAACTCTAGAGGCGAACCAAGTGAGAGATGCTCTCCCTCAGAAGATGTTGATCTATTGGCTACTGTACCTAGCACTGCAGCAGCATACCCCTGCTGCAGTCTTTCTAAGCTGCTTGGTTGAGGTGGCGATCCCTGCTGAGACTGTATTTGCAATATTAATGGTTGAGATCTTTTATGTTAACTGTTATTTAATGTTCTTGAAGGTTAAAAAAACTGTTATTGTTTCTTTTGTTCCATTGCCTATATCTCTAAATTTTGTAGTCTGGGGCCCTAAATATAGCACATATCCTCCCCCCTACGTAGGTACAACTAAAACTGATGGAGGCCTACCACACTTTGCTCCCGATAAAGGCTCCCCTCCTAAACCAACTATCTCACATATCTCGCATAGTCCGGCCCCGGCCAACTGTGCTTTGCTGCTGAGACCTCCCTACCACTTATTGTTAACGTTAATTTATTTGGCCCTTTTCCTTACCTGTAAACCCTATGCATGTGTGTACCCTCGCACTCGCAGCTTAACCATACGTTTGCCAGGACACCCTTGCCTGTTTTGGGCGTATTTCTTCTTAGTTAAAAAAAGTATCCTTGATCGGCTCTCACCTATCATATTAATTCCCAGTGCACAAGAGCCTCCCGGACTGTACTTGAAAGCCCCTATGCCCTGTACTCCATCCAGCCCATGCCTAGCTATAGACCATGATAACGGCAATACCCTTAAACTATGTGCTTTAAAATGTCGGGTCTGGATATTACTTTTCTATACCTGTAAATTATTAACCACATTTTTACTGCTGTATGTCCACCATTCCCCCGGTGCTCCACTCATAAGCAATCACCGAGAGATGGCTTTGATCTCTCCTTCCCGCATGGGCAAAGTGACTGACAGCACCGGCGGAATGGGATGGGGATCTGGGGAGGGTTTGGGGATGTGGTTTTGTGCCCTGTTGACGTTTTCCTCTCTCTGCTTCCATCAGAATTTTTGCCTCCACTCCGGGGGTCACAAACTGAGGAGAATATTGGAGCCTCGGTGGTCTCGTGAGCTGTTGCCCTGGTTTCTCCCGCCTTCCTGTTTATATAAGTACTGCACCCTGGCACACATTACTAGACTTCCCGGTGTACTCCCCCACTATCTGGCAGGCTGGGAGAGAGACACCGCCTCCCTGCCTCCCTTCTCCCTCAGACACCCCACCATGCCCAGGCCAACCTCTCCTCCACTACATACTTTATGGCAGTACGATGTAACATAGTCTCATGGAACGTGGGGGGCATTACATCCCCCGCTAAACGCAGTAAAATACTGCACTTCTTAAACTCCATACATGCTGACATAGCTCTCCTACAGGAGACCCGACTAACTCAAGAGGAACATGACAAGCTCAAAACCAGATGGGTGGGACAGGTTGTTAGCACGCCCACGGAGGGACAGAAGAGAGGAGTAGCAATTTTGATTAGAAAAGGACTCCCTGTCACCCTCAAAGACATACAATTAGATGCTAGGGGACGCTACATAATCACCACCTTATGTATCGCTTCAAAATCATATCTACTCTGTAACGTATATGGCCCGAATAACCTTTCGCCTCATTTTTGGCAACACTTACAACTTTGCTTAGCGAGAAGGAGTGAGCTCCCAATAATCGCAGGGGGCGACTTTAACATGACGCAACTCTTGCCACTTGACAGATTTGTGGAAGTCTTGACGGGACCGCCCCTACGAATTGCTTCACGCAGACAGAAAGCTGAGGTAAAACTTACTGATAGATTCAAAACTGACTTAGGATTAGTGGACTTGGGGAGATTGCGCAACCCAACAGACAAAGACTATACCTGTATTTCTAAAACGCATCATACTATGTCTAGGATTGACTATTTCCTGACAGCTCCCGTCCTCACACCATATATCCCTCTCACTAAGATCTTTCCTGTGACCATCTCAGACCACGCACCTATTCTGCTCCTTTTAGACTTCACTCCACCATCTAACCTGCAGAAAACTTGGCGATTCCCCTCTTTCCTTTACAATAATGCAGACTTTCGGCAGCAATTACGTTCTTTCTGGATAGACTACAATGCAGACAATGCACAACACAGGGACAGTTCAGACCTCTTTTGGCATGCCTCAAAGGCTGTTATGAGAGGGAGAATTACAGCATATACTTCACACCACAACCGCAAGAGCAAAAAGATCACAGACGCGATGTTGACTAATCTTGCAACAGCGTATAACAACTATCTTTCCCATCCCACACCTAAAACTAGACAGCAGTACTACGACCTTAAAAAGGAGAGAGACACACACATTCAAATGATAGATAACGCGTATGCTATCCACAGGCAAGGGAAGTTTTATAGGTACGGAAACAAGGCTGGTAGAACCATGGCCTCCATGGTCAGAGTGGTTACACCTAAAACTTATATCCCAGCGCTGGCTGTTGGGGGAAAGCTATGCACTGACACCCCGGCGATCATGCGAGAATTTGTCTCTTACTATACCAACCTGTACTCTAAGCAAGAGATCTCAGAACCTGACAAATGCTCATTCTGGAATGATGTAGGTGTCCATACCTTGACGCAGGATCAACTGTCCTCTCTCAATGCCCCCATTCAGCCGCGGGAGGTAATAGACACCATTAAGCGCATTAAACTTGGCAAAGCAGCGGGACCTGACGGTCTCCCCGCAGAGTACTACAAAATTTTAGCTCCTGACATAGCCCCTACTTTGGCGACCCTTTTCTCTGAGTATCTCTCTGGGGCTTCTGTCCCCGACTCCAGATTTTCTGATGCGAACATACTCAAGCCTGATAGAGACCCCACGGTGCCCTCCTCTTACAGGCCTATCTCCCTACTAAATGGAGACTATAAATTACTAACTAAAATTCTGGCTAATAGGTTGGCAGAAGTCCTCCACTTTCTGGTGCACCCCGATCAAACAGGCTTCGTCAAGCATCGTTCCTCGGTACTCAATTTGAGGAAAACGCTTGCGGTCATTGACCACTATCACAGAGCCCAGGCATCCTCCATAGATACCCCACTGCCTGATGCTTGCCTTCTTGCAGTAGACGCTGAAAAGGCGTTTGACAGGGTGGAATGGGACCATCTCTATACAGCGCTGGCAAAATTTGGAATAACAGGGCATTTCCTCGAGGTCATACAAAGGTTGTACGACTCTCCCTCGGCATCCATAGTCATAAATAGTGGTTTGTCTCCTTCCTTCGAGCTGGGTAGGGGAACTAGGCAAGGTTGCCCACTGTCCCCGCTCCTATTTGATCTGGCAATTGAGCCTTTAGCCTGTTACATACGCCAACATTGTGCTGGCCTCCAGATCCACTCGCAACTCCTACACTTGTCTCTCTTTGCAGATGACTTGCTACTATATGTAAGCGATACTGTCATAAACATACCTAAACTGCTGGACATCCTGTCAACCTTTGGTAGATTCACTGGCTATAAAATAAATATTGACAAATCGGAAGTGACATGGCTCCAAAATAAAAAAAAACACACTCAGCGACACGAATGTACATGTCACAACTGGGTCCTTTAAATATTTAGGCATCCTGCTCCATGTCGACCCTATGCGCCTCTACAACCTCAATATTCCCAAAGTCATAGCTAGTACCCAGGCTCTTATCAAGGGTTGGAGGGGGCTCCCATTAACTTTACATGGTAGAATTCACCTCCTTAAGATGATCATCCTTCCAAAAATGTTATACCCCTTGCAGATGCTCCCTCTCCTGCTCCACAACAGAGACATTCAAAAAATTTCTGCTACATTTGCTTCATTTGTTTGGAACCAGAAGAAACATAGGATTAGTAAAAATAAACTATCTATGTCAGTGAATGCGGGGGGCCTCAAGTTTCCCAATATCCAATGGTATAATTGGGCGACGTTGGCTAAACTGACCATAGGGTGGCTTGCCAGATCTACCTACTTCAGCCCCGCTGTAGAACTCGATTTAATTGCACCCCTCAATGCGGCTTATCTGCCACATGCTAGGCTGTCGTCCCTCCCCTCCCACATTTCTCAAAACGTACTCTTTCGGGACCCCTCAGAGCGTGGCACAGAATGTGCAGATTCTGGAAAATTGATCATGAAACCACCAAGTATTTACCTCTCCAAGGGAACCCCAAATTCATCCCGGGATATACTACAAGGGCCTTCCAAATATGGGAGACCCTTGGTTTGACGTCTATCGCGCAACTTCTTAACCCCACTACACTTCAAATTCTACCTTTCCAGACCCTGAGAGAGACTCATAACATTCCACCGGGCACTATGTTTGCCTATTTTCAATGTAGACACTATGTTAAGGCCCTCATTACTACTAACCAGCTCACAAATACTAGTTCCTGCATAGATAGGCTATATCATATTACACTACGAGGCTCACACTCCATTACCAATATATACAACGAGATAGTGACCCATTTGGAGCAACAGGCCCTACAGACAATACATGACAAATGGCAGGGAACAAGGACAATATCTATCACTATGCCTGACCTAACTGATAGCTTCTCCAAGGTTCACACGGCCACTCTCTCAGCGTATTCGAGGGAAGCCCACACTAAACTTCTCCACCAGGCATACATCCTCCCGAAGCTTCGAGCTAAGATGATACCACAGGCAGTTGACAGCTGTAGTAAGTGCTCTTTCCCGTCCCCTGACATTATACACCTCCTTTGGGACTGTCCCAAACTTGTTGGACTGTGGGGTAAACTTAGCTACTGGTTACAAAGGGTTTTAGGCGATAGAGTAGCCTTGACGTCTACCAACATCATATTCTTACATAACTTCGAGGTTACATTGAAACACAGAAAATTCCTCTACTCTGTTATCCTCCTTGCTAGGAGACTAATTTTGCAATTCTGGGTATCTAGCAGCCCCCCCCCCTTTAGAAAGCTCCTACACGCCATACATAACCAAGTGCTTATAGAACAATCAGATGTACAGGGGGATTTAGAGAAAAGAATTAAAGTCTTTATACATAAATGGGAACCCTACCTCTTACATGTACCCCCGCAGGTGCGACATAGGATAATCTACCCCTTCCGCAACTCTTTGTTCATGTTGGAAGAAAATCTCCATGACAGATGGTGCCTCCCTCCCTCTCCCTCCACATCCTGAGAGCTATGCCTTATCTCCCTCTTGTGCCTAGACCTCATCTGACCCTATCACACTTGCCTTTTCTTCACCTGTGTGCCGGGGTGCGAGTACCCCCCCCCTCTCCCCCCCACCCCTATCCCCTGGAGTGGATGGTTTGGTTAGGAGATTTCTCTCTCTTGTTTTGTGTTAAGTTAATGTTTGTTTAAATGTTTGTCATAATAGAAAAAGATGCTGGACTCTGTAGCAGCGTGGAACCAATCTTGCTGTTAGCAGCATTTGCTTTTCAACTTCTGTTATGTAATAGTGACTCTCTGTATACTGTTTTCATGTTGTGATGGAGCCAGTAATTATATAAATAAAGCTATTAAAAAAAAAACAAAAAAAACTCTGGAGTCAGATCAAATGGATGATTGTAAGAAACATCCGTTCCGGAAGAGCAAACTCAGAAAGTGGATGGCTGCCAAGAGCCGTAGTGGGCCTCCGCTAAGCACCAAATTCAAGACCCTCCCGTCTACACAGGAGGAACTTACTAACTCAGAAATAATCAATTTACCAAAGAGGTTCCAACTGGCAAGGAACCAGAAGACCAGACCTCAGAGCAAAATGCTCGCCTGAAAGAAACCCCAAGGGTGACTGGAAGGAAAATCCTGATCCACATACCCCAGAGAATACTCTCTCCCTGCTGACAGGGAAGAGA
Source organism: Bombina bombina (assembly GCF_027579735.1). NCBI lineage: Eukaryota > Metazoa > Chordata > Amphibia > Anura > Bombinatoridae > Bombina > Bombina bombina. The sequence continues at coordinate 682,960,028 of NC_069500.1, read as the reverse complement.
CCAAGACAAAACTGCTCCGGGGAAACTAGGATAAAAATCCCCAACACCGGGAATCTGGACCGAACACTGGAGAATGATTTCCCAACCGGAATCCACAAAAAACTCTGAGACAGAGTCAAAAACCCAAAGCTATGTCGAACATTCAGTCTGGGCTGAATCTACACAGCACCAACTAAGAGCCCGAAGAAGAAATTCTAACTTTGTAAGCTCTAAGGCAAAGAGCCTTTCTGTCTGAAAGACCAAGCCCCATCCAAAGGATCCAACCTGGTGTCAACACCAGATCTCAGGTCTAGATCCACCTCTGAGGATGGAACCGGCAGGAAGCAAATCCCAAAAAGTCCACTAGACTGCTTTATACAGGAAATATATCCTTCTTTCTCAATCCAGGTAGAGAGAACTGTGTAATCTCTCTGAACAAGGAGATGTAATAAGCACTGCTTAAAATAATTGAACTCAGAAAAGATGGGAAAACCCCACCCCTTAATGGGCCATCCACCAACAGTGTATGACACTGCGAAGAGTACCAGGACAAGACTCCAAAAGTCACCAAGTCCAGAAAAATGGAATGAAAAGTTCAACTCTGGCCTCTAGGACCCCCGGACCCATACGATCCAGCATCAAGTGCCCATCCAGAAGAACCAAAGACAGGTCCTACCTGTCCTTCGGTATAGATGGACCCGCTCTGCCTGGACCAGAATAATTAGAGAAAATTCCTTCTCTAAAATAGAAGGGAAGAACAGACTAAACTGATACCCAAAACAGGTCCTGCCCATCACCAAGGGTACGACACGTCTGTCATAAAAAAACATAAATGAAAAAACATAATTTATGTAAGAACTTACCTGATAAATTCATTTCTTTCATATTAGCAAGAGTCCATGAGCTAGTGACGCATGGGATATACATTCCTACCAGGAGGGGCAAAGTTTCCCAAACCTCAAAATGCCTATAAATACACCCCTCACCACACCCACAAATCAGTTTAACGAATAGCCAAGAAGTGGGGTGATAAGAAAAAAAGTGCGAAAGCATAAAAAATAAGGAATTGGAATAATTGTGCTTTATACAAAAAAATCATAACCACCACAAAAAAGGGTGGGCCTCATGGACTCTTGCTAATATGAAAGAAATGAATTTATCAGGTAAGTTCTTACATAAATTATGTTTTCTTTCATGTAATTAGCAAGAGTCCATGAGCTAGTGACGTATGGGATAATGAATACCCAAGATGTGGATCTTCCACGCAAGAGTCACTAGAGAGGGAGGGATAAAATAAAGACAGCCAATTCCGCTGAAAAATAATCCACACCCAAAACAAAGTTTAAATCTTATAATGAAAAAAAATGAAAATATAAGCAGAAGAATCAAACTGAAACAGCTGCCTGAAGTACTTTTCTACCAAAGACTGCTTCTGAGGAAGAAAACACATAAAAATGGTAGAATTTAGTAAAAGTATGCAAAGAAGACCAAGTTGCTGCTTTGCAAATCTGAACAACCGAAGCTTCATTCCTAAATGCCCAGGAAGTAGAGACTGACCTAGTTGAATGAGCTGTAATCCTTTGAGGCGGAGTTCTACCCGACTCAACATAAGCATGATGAATCAAAGACTTTAACCACGATGCCAAAGAAATGGCAGAAGCCTTCTGACCTTCCCTTGAACCAGAAAAGATAACAAATAGACTAGAAGTCTTCCGGAAATCTTAGTATCTTCAACATAATATTTCAAAGCTCTAACTACATCCAAAGAATGCAACGATCTTTCCTTAGAGATTTTAGGATTAGGACACAATGAAGGAACTACAATTTCTCTACTAATGTTGTTAGAATTCACAACCTTAGGTAAAAATTTAAATGAAGTTCGCAAAACCGCCTTATCCTGATGAAAAATCAGAAAAGGACACTCACAAGAAAGAGCAGATAATTCATAAACTCTTCTAGCAGAAGAGATGGCCAAAAGAAACAAAACTTTCCAAGAAAGTAATTTAATATCCAGCGAATGCATAGGTTCAAACGGAGGAGCTTGAAGAGCCCCTAGAACCAAATTCAAACTCCAAGGAGGAGAAATTGATTTAATAACAGGTTTGATACGAACCAAAGCCTGTACAAAACAATAAATATCAGGAAGACTAGCAAACTTTCTGTGAAAAAGAACAGAAAGAGCAGAGATTTGTCCTTTCAAGGAACTTGCAGACAAACGTTTATCCAAACCATCCTGAAGAAACTGTAAAATTATAGGAATTCTAAAAGAATGCCAAGAAAAAAGATGAGAAAAACACCAAGAAATGTAAGTCTTCCAGACTCGATAATATATCATCCTAGATACAGATTTACGAGCCTGTAACATAGTATTAATTACGGAGTCAGAGAAACCTCTATGACTGAGAATCAAGCGTTCAATCTCCATACCTTCAAATTTAAGGATTTAAGATCCTGATGGAAAAAAGGACCTTGCGATAGAAGGTCTGGTCTTAACGGAAGAGTCCACAGTTGGCAAGGAGCCATCCGGACAAGATCCGCATACCAAAACCTGTGAGGCCATGCTGGAGCCACCAGCAGAATAAACAAACGCTCCTTTAGAATTTTGGAAATCACTCTTGGAAGAAGAACTAGAGGCAGAAAGATATAAGCAGGATGATACTTCCAAGGAAGTGACAATGCATCCACTGCTTCCGCCTGAGGATCCCTGGATCTGGACAGATACCTGGGAAGCTTCTTGTTTAGATGAGAAGCCATCAGATCTATTTCTGGAAGTCCCCATATTTGAACAATCTGAAGAAATACCTCTGGGTGAAGAGACCATTCGCCCGGATGTAGCGTTTGGCGACTGAGATAATCCGCTTCCCAATTGTCTATACCTGGGATATGAACCACAGACATTAGACAGGAGCTGGATTCCGCCCATACAAGTATTCGAGATACTTCTTTTATAGCCAGAGGACTGTGAGTCCCTCCTTGATGATTGACATATGCCACGGTTCTGACATTGTCCGTCTGGAAACGAATGAACGACTCTCTCTTTAGAAGAGGCCACGACTGAAGAGCTCTGAAAATTGCACGGAGTTCCAAAATGTTGATTGGTAATCTCGCCTCCTGAGATTCCCAAACCCCTTGTGCTGTCAGAAACCCCCATACAGCTCCCCAACCTGTCAGACTTGCATCTGTTGAGATCACAATCCAGGTTGGAAGAACAAAAGAAGCCCCCTGAACTAAACGATGGTGGTCTGTCCACCACGTCAGAGGGTGTCGAACAATCGGTTTTAAAGATATTAATTGAGATATCTTTGTATAATCCCTGCACCACTGGTTCAGCATACAGAGCTGAAGAGGTCGCATGTGAAAATGAGCAAAGGGGATCGCGTCCAATGCAGCAGTCATAAGACCTAGAATTTCCATGCATAAGGCTACCGAAGGGAATGATTGAGACTGAAGGTTTCGACAAGCTGAAACCAATTTCAGACGTCTCTTGTCCGTCAGAGACAGAGTCATGGACACTGAATCTATCTGGAAACCTAAAAAGGTTACCCTTGTCTGAGGAATCAACAAACTTTTTGGTAAATTGATCCTCCAACCATGTTCTTGAAGAAACAACACTCATAAAAGACTGGAAAGGTTCTTTCTATTGAAAATGAGCAAAGGGAATTGAATCCAATGCTGTGGCCATAAGACCTAAAACTTCTATGCATATATAGCAACTGAAGGAAATAATAGAGACTAAAGGTACCGACAGACGGAACCCAATAAAATTGTCCCTTGTCTGATAGAGACAAAGACAGTGACATAAACTATCTGGAAACCTAAAAAAGGTGACCCTTGCGTGAGGAATCAAGAGCTTTTGAAAAAAAGATCCTCTAACTATGTCCTGAAGAGCAAAGTGAATCATATGAGATTCTGCATCCTCAGAAAATAATCTGAATGAAAACAGAAAAATGAAAATATGCATTTATTGTATCTAATGAAAACAAATAATGCTATCAATGACCATAAAAAGACAGAATAGTTTGAATAAAACTCCAAAACCCAGTTCCTAAAAAAGGAACTGGAAGAAATACCCCAGAAGATTCCAGGTCTGAGCAGCGCTTGAACCCCATGGGTGCCCAGCCATGCTTCAACAGTACCCAAAATATATAGGACAGAAACACACTTAAAGAAAGTGATAGCCTTACTGGAATAAAATCAAAGAAATTTGGACCAAATAGAACCAAATAAATTTCAAAGAAGTCTTAACCTGCCCCTTACCAGCCAAGCTGGAATACGGCATGTACATCGCAATATTAGGGAGCTGATTTTGAACTGAAAAATTTCCAATTATAAACATGTTACTTGGGAAAGAACTCAGGAATTTGTTCCTTAATAAGAACAACCAAACTAGTATAAGCTTAAAGTTTTAGTCTTAGAACTCAATCTTGAAGCCCAGAGTAACAGTTAAGAATTGAATCCAATTATAAAACAAATAATTGATTATCTTAGAACAAAAGAAATATGGATTTTTTTAACAATCACAAAATTCTTCCAGCTAAAATAGCTAAAGACATAGATTAACCCTCATTTGCGAAAATATTCAATAAAATGAAGACACAAATGTAATTATTAGCATGATAGTCCAGTTTAAAGGACCAGTCAATACAGTGGACTTGCATAATCAATAAATGCAAAACAACAAGACAAATGCAACAGCACCTAGTCTAGTAAATGTTGTCCCTTTAACAATGCTAAAATAAATCATAATCTGATACTTGATCTTAAAGTAAACAGAAAAAATGAAGCAATTGCAATATCCAAATAAATCACAGGACCAAGAAAAGTACCTGAAACTAAATAATTTTCCATAAATAAGATACAACTATCTAAAGGAAAATAAATACTATTTTGCTATAGAAACAATAGCATAATTAGTAGGAGTAGTGATAGCCCCAATAAATTGGAGAACCCTCCAAATTGAATTTAACTGCTGGCAAAGAATATAGTTTAAAACCTTTGAAGAAGGAATAAAAGAAAATTCTCAGCCTATTCCATTCCCTAGTATGGGGAATTGGAAAGAAAACCTCTGAAAACACAGAAGAATAAATAGGCAGAAATAGTGTCAGCTAGTCTTAAAGAACTAGTTACCTTAATATCCAAAATAATCAAAACCTTTTCAACAAAGAACAAATGTACTTTAATAATAAAAAAATAATAAAAAAGTAGATTTGTTAGTGTCAATATCTGATGAAGAGAATTTCTGAAAGAGAAAAAAAACATCATCAGAGAAGGATAACTCAGTATGTTGTTGGTCATTTGAAACTTCAATAATTTAAAAAGAAGTGAAAAAGACCTAAAAATTTTATTAGAAGGCACGAAGTCAGACAAAGCCTTTAAAATAGAATCAGAAAAATATTTCTTATAAATCTTCTAAATATTTCTTGTACATAAGATGAAGAATGGCAATATATAAAGCATAAATACTAATGGATTCTGCATGTAAAAGTATATCATAATAACTTATTACAAACCATAGCTAAAGATAAACATTTATAACATTTAAAATAAATGAACTTAGCTTTGGTAGAACTGAAACTCAGTTAAGCGTTTTTCCAGAAGTGGCTTCTGATTCAGGGTCAATCTGAGACATCTTGCAATATGTAATAGAAAAAACAACATATAAAGCAAAATTGATCAAATTCCTTAAAATGACAGTTTCAGGAATGGGAAAAAAATGCCAATGAACAAGCTTCTAGCAACCAGAAGCAATAAACAATGAGATTTAAATATTGTGGAGACAACAATGACGCTCAAATTTTTTAGCGCCAAAAAAGCCACCCACATTATTTGGCGCCTAAATGCTTTTGGCGCCAAAAATGACGCCACATCCGGTAACGCCGACATTTTTTGGCGCAAAAAACGTCAAAAAAATGTCATCGCCAAGAATGACGCAATAAAATGAAGCATTTTCAGCCCCCGCGAGCCTAACAGCCCACAGGAAAAAAGTCAAATTTTAAGGTAAGAAAAAATTGATTGATTCATATGCATTATCCCAAATATGAAACTGACTGTCTGAAATAAGGAACGTTGAACATCCTGAATCAAGGCAAATAAATGTTTAAACACATATATTTAGAACTTCACTCCCTAACACTGCGCTAACAGACTGAAAAAACTGCTGGGTCTCGGATGTACGTAGATTAATATCCTTGAGTCCCCAGGCACATCTGATGAATTCCCTATTTAAACTCTATTAAATGCACAAATCAAGATGAGCTGCTAGGCAGAAAGAATTATACTAAAATATCAATAGTAACAATAAATATTAGAGTATATCTCACACTTATGCCTGCGTATGCACTTAAAATTACAAACATATGTGCATAACTTGTATACATAGATTCATGTTACCTTAACCCCTTAATGACCACAATGTACCCTGTATTTCACTGGTTGTTAAGGGTTTTTTCAGGACATAATAGCACAAGTCTAGCAAGAACACGCTATTAATGCCCTCCCTCCAGAAGGCTTTGTGGAATAGAGCAGTTGCAACGCTGGTGGCAAGACCACGCTATAAAACAATCAAGTCCCAGAAAAAGGCCAGCGACATACAGGGTACGTCGCTGGTCCTTAAGGGGTTAATGACTCGAGGAGTATGATAGAAATATCCACGTTATGTGCTCTGTATGATACAATCCGGCTTCCTCCTCACACTGGTCTTGAATGCGGTGCTGCTGTCCAAGTTGCTGGACGCTAAAGAGCGCCCAGCCCAATCGATACTGCAAACGAAAAATCAAACACAGAGCGCAACCGCAACTCAAGGTAAAAGTTTTAATTATGAGTTTAGCGCTATCAAACAAATTTGCACTTACAAGATAACTGTAAGAATATTGCCTTTTGATATGTAATCTTTCCGGATGCACCAAAGTCTTTTCCACCACTGCTGACGCCCCTTCCACTCCTGTTGTATCCCAGCGTGTACGGAGGTCAATGGCGCTGATGCAATAACACTTCCAGTGGCAGTCTATTCTTCCTTGTGCAGGTACGAAAGAGAGTCTGTAAAGCTGTCCTTTGTCCTCCTGTCTACGCGTTTCATCCGATTAGTACGGACTTTCTCAAGACCCAGGACTCATGTAAAATCATCTGCGGGGATCCTCTATTTAAATGTCTTTATGCATTCTAATTGGGTAAGAATGCTCCAATCCAATGGCTACAACGGACACACCTTCCTTCCTATAGCGGAGCGGTGGTCAATTTGCCTCTATAGTGACTGCAATTCACAGTTAATAGCTTCCATAACTCATATAGCATGTAATACAAAAATTGCAAAAAATATATTCAAATATAACGCAATAATACATTAATACATTGATACTTAAAAATCGTTACATGTAAAATTCTAACATTTTATTCATATTTAAAATAGTAATATTAAATAAATAAAAACATTCATACCCCTCAACTGATAAAAAATATATTTTTTAAAAAATCTTATGAATATAGGGACTTCTTAATAGTGATTTGACAAAATTCATTAGAAACCAGAAAATCAAAAAATCAAAAGGCACTGGAAACACAGTGACCCTAACATCTAAGCAATGTTTCCCTACATAAATAAATTAAAGATGACAATTAATTTATTTATACTTTACAACTTCCCTGTTATTGTGTAAATTCTATTTTATAATAATTTATTTTATTTTATCCTTATTCTATGCTGACTTATTATCCATATAGATCAATCAGTTTATGAATATTCCCACTTAACTAATACTTATTCACATCGAGATATCACACAAATCTACATCATAAAGGCTTGCAGATCTAAATCTATGTTCAAGCCTTTGGGGGCCAAACACTGAAGGTTCTGTATCCATTTAGTTTCCTTTTTTCTTAATGTAATTAATCTTTGATGAGGGTTAGAACTAACTGGCACTGTCTCTAAAATGCTAATTCTCAAACTACTGGGATCTTGCCTATAAACAATTCTAAAGTGATCTGATACACTGTGGGTTTTAAGGCCTATTTCAATATTATTAATATGCTCATAGCACCTACGTTTTATTTTTATTTTTGTCCTCCCCACATAAACACTCCCACATTTGCATGTTAAACTGTACACCACAAAAGTTGATTGACATGTACCCCTAGACTTAATTGGAAATGACTTGGTATTGCTTGTATCCATCACACTATTCCTATTCCAAATTAGAGGGCACATGCAACAACTTTTGCGGCCACATTTAAAGGTTCCTGGCTTCCCTGAGATCCATTGATCCAAGGTACCAGTCCTATTTGAAATTTTTGAATCTGTATTGGATAACTTAGATGGAGCAAGAATATTCTTGAGATTCTTATTCTTCTTAAATACGATCTCTGGTTTATCCTGAATTATTCCCTTAAGTACTGGATCTGCCTTCAGTATCCCCCAGTGTTTATTTAAAACTTTTTTAAAGAAACCTGCTCCTTCATTAAAAGTGGTAATGAATCTAATTTTATTGTCATTGGAATTTTCATTATCGTTTTGTGTCTTATTGGGACATAACAGTTCCCTTGAACACACTGTGTTTTTGTTCCTAGCTTCCCTGATTAGATCTCTGTTGTACTCTTTTTCTAAAAACTTTTTTTCTAAAACATCAGCTTCATTATTAAAATCCTCTAATTTAGTACAATTTCTGCGGACTCTACGGAACTGACCAAATGGTATATTATGTATCCACAATTTTTTATGTCCACTCTTGGCATTTAAAAATCCATTACTGTCAGTTGTCTTACGGTAATTTTTTACCATCACTACTTTAGATGACTCCTCAGTAAAAAATTCCACATCTAAAAATTCAATTCTCTCTTTAGACATTTTGCTAGTGAAAGATAAATTATATGTATTGGCATTAATGTGATTAATGAATTTTTGGGCTACATTTACGTCACCTTGCCAAATGATAATGATGTCGTCAATGTATCTCAGATACTTGACTATATTGCTAGAATAGGGATTGTTGTTCCAAATTTTTATGTCCTCAAAATGGGCCATATATATATTGGCATATGAAGGTGCCATTGGGGTGCCCGTGGCCGTCCCTTGGACTTGTCTATAGAAAGTCCCATTAAAATCAAAGTAATTATTATGCAAAATAAATTCAACTCCTCTAATAATGAACTCTAAGTGTTTACTAGATATGCCACTATTCATTCCTATCACTTTGAAAGCACTGATTCCTTTATTATGAGGGATACTTGTGTACAACGAGGACACATCGCACGTCACCCACAAATAATCCTCTTTCCATTGTGTTCCTTCTAATTGTGTAATGACGTCCAGTGTGTCTCTGACGTATGACCTAATATCCCTCACAATAGGCTGCATATAATAATCAATATAGGTGGACAAATTACTAGTGATGGATTCTACACCTGAAATGATAGGTCGACCAGGGGGTTTTAATGGATTTTTGTGCAGTTTCGGAATGTGATAAAAAATGGGAATTTTGGGGTGCGGATTGTACACAAATCCAAACTCGTCATTATTTAATATGGTTTCTCTTTTTGCTTCTATTAAGATATTAAATAATTTTTTGTTTAATTCAACCGTAGGATCTTTTGCTAATTGTTCATATGTACTTGCATCCCCCAGTATTCGAAAGGCTTCATTTAAATAATCCACTTTGTCCAGGACTACGATCCCGCCCCCTTTATCCGCCTGTCTGATGATTGTTTGTCATCCTTTAATTTATTAAGGGATAGTCTCTCGTGCTTTTGTAAGTTGTCTTTATATTTAATTTTCTCTTTGAATGCCCCTGACTCAAAGTATTTATTGATCTCATCTGTCACTAAAGCATTAAATACTGGGATATATTCCCCTTGTGTGTGTGTAGGGTTAAAGGACGAAGGACGTTTGAATTGACTGTGTTTAATTACATTCTCATCATCATGTAAACTCAAGTTTAATAACTCAGTCATTTCTGTATTGATATTTATGTCTTCATTGATTACTGTAGACGTTAATTGATTCATTGTTCTTAATGTTTATATCTTTTTGATCCCATATATTATTAGTAATATCTTTCATCTCTACCACTTTGTATGATTTACTGTTCTTAGCGTAATATCTCTTTAAGTTTAATTTACGTACGAATTTCTGTATATCGATATATGTATCAAATTTATTGGGGAGTTTTTTGGGGGCAAATTTAAGCCCTTTATTAAGCAACAGTAAATCCGTATTCGTTAACTGTGTACTTGAGAGATTAAATATATTCTCTTTTGCCTTCTTTATTAATAGTTCTTTTCCCTCTGTTTCTTTGGCTCTTTTTCCACTTCACTTCCCTCGTTTGGTTCCCACTCTCTCCCTTCTCTTGGTCTTTTCCTGTTCTCCCTGTTCATTAACACTGGTTCCCCCCAATTGTCCCTGTGTGACCATGGGGGATATGGACCTTGTCCTTGCTCTAAAAAATGATGATGAGGTCCCCTCCATTCTAAATCATAATGTCTAGGGGAATGCGGATCACTGTTATAGTTATGATACTGCTGATTGGAATTTCTGTGTGGTGCATATTGTTGTTGATTATTAGCAGATTCCTTATAAAGGGAATCAGATTGATGATTATGATTTCTCCTAGTGGTATATGGAGATTGATGGTTTTTAAATTTATTATCATAATTCCCATTCTTTTGGCCCACACTCTTATTCCAATTGGATGTGTTTTCTTTAGGTCTGGCCCCTCTATTTTTATTTTTATTGTGCTCCTCTATAACTGTGTTTTGACTGCTACTATGATCACTACACTGTGTCTCCTGAACTACACTTTCCTTAGTCCGGCTGGTGTCTAATATTTGTTTGACTGGTTTGGACATGCTAAGATTAGAATTAGATTTCTGATGAGACCCCTGATGTGAATAAGTAAAGTTAGGATTGGAGCGTGCTCCATAGTTGGGTTTGCATTGATTTCCATTTCCTTTAAATTTACTATAGTTGTATATTCTATCATTTTTATAGTCATCTAAATCTCGTCTTAATTTCTTGGTCTTAGATTCCAATAATTCTCGTTCAGTTTTGTGTACCCTTACTAAGATATCATCTTTGATTTTCTTCCATTTTTCTATAGTTTCAAATGGAACCACTTTCTTCATAGTTTCCTCAATATCTGTTTTTAGCTTTTGTAATTTGTTTTCTCTATATTTAATTAAAATTTTGATCAATGTCACTGAACAATCGTGTAGTGCCGTCTCCCATTCAGTGGTGTATTCTACTTCGTCTAGTTGGAAGGCTGGAAATTTTTTAATTCTAAGTCCCCTAGGGACCACATTGTGCATAACATAATTGTCCAGCAATATTAGATCATGACAATCTTTAGCATCTTCAATAAGTAACTTTTCTAAAGATATAAAAAGATCATGAGGATCCCCATTTTCCTCATTCGGAATTACAGACTCTAATAAGTTGATAGCTCTATTACGTTTAAATATAGAATAATTTATTTCATTAGTGGGTAACATGATAGCTGCCTCAGCTGTAATGTCTGGCATGCTGCTGTGATAAATCTTTATTCCAAAATGATTCAACACTTTACTCCCTAACACTGCGCTAACAGACTGAAAAAACTGCTGGGTCTCGGATGTACGTAGATTAATATCCTTGAGTCCCCAGGCACATCTGATGAATTCCCTATTTAAACTCTATTAAATGCACAAATCAAGATGAGCTGCTAGGCAGAAAGAATTATACTAAAATATCAATAGTAACAATAAATATTAGAGTATATATCACACTTATGCCTGTGTATGCACTTAAAATTACAAACATATGTGCATAACTTGTATACATAGATTCATGTTACCTTAACCCCTTAATGACCACAATGTACCCTGTATTTCACTGGTCGTTAACGGTTTTTTCAGGACATAATAGCACAAGTCTAGCAAGAACACGCTATTAATGCCCTCCCTCCAGAAGGCTTTGTGGAATAGAGCAGTTGCAACGCTGGTGGCAAGACCACGCTATAAAACAATCAAGTCCCAGAAAAAGGCCAGCGACATACAGGGTACGTCGCTGGTCCTTAAGGGGTTAATGACTCGAGGAGTATGATAGAAATATCCACGTTATGTGCTCTGTATGATACAATCCGGCTTCCTCCTCACACTGGTCTTGAATGCGGTGCTGCTGTCCAAGTTGCTGGACGCTAAAGAGCGCCCAGCCCAATCGATACTGCAAACGAAAAATCAAACACAGAGCGCAACCGCAACTCAAGGTAAAAGTTTTAATTATGAGTTTAGCGCTATCAAACAAATTTGCACTTACAAGATAACTGTAAGAATATTGCCTTTTGATATGTAATCTTTCCGGCTGCACCAAAGTCTTTTCCACCACTGCTGACGCCCCTTCCACTCCTGTTGTATCCCAGCGTGTACAGAGGTCAGTGGCGCTGATGCAATAACACTTCCGGTGGCAGTCTATTCTTCCTTGTGCAGGTACGAAAGAGAGTCTGTAAAGCTGTCCTTTGTCCTCCTGTCTACGCGTTTCATCCGATTAGTACGGACTTTCTCAAGACCCAGGACTCATGTAAAATCATCTGCGGGGATCCTCTATTTAAATGTCTTTATGCATTCTAATTGGGTAAGAATGCTCCAATCCAATAGAGGATCCCCGCAGATGATTTTACATGAGTCCTGGGTCTTGAGAAAGTCCGTACTAATGACAGCTTTACAGACTCTCTTTCGTACCTGCACAAGGAAGAATAGACTGCCACCGGAAGTGTTATTGCATCAGCGCCACTGACCTCCGTACACGCTGGGATACAACAGGAGTGGAAGGGGCGTCAGCAGTGGTGGAAAAGACTTTGGTGCAGCCGGAAAGATTACATATCAAAAGGCAATATTCTTACAGTTATCTTGTAAGTGCAAATTTGTTTGATAGCGCTAAACTCATAATTAAAACTTTTACCTTGAGTTGCGGTTGCGCTCTGTGTTTGATTTTTCGTTTGCAGTATCGATTGGGCTGGGCGCTCTTTAGCGTCCAGCAACTTGGACAGCAGCACCGCATTCAAGACCAGTGTGAGGAGGAAGCCGGATTGTATCATACAGAGCACATAACGTGGATATTTCTATCATACTCCTCGAGTCATTAACCCCTTAAGGACCAGCGACGTACCCTGTATGTCGCTGGCCTTTTTCTGGGACTTGATTGTTTTATAGCGTGGTCTTGCCACCAGCGTTGCAACTGCTCTATTCCACAAAGCCTTCTGGAGGGAGGGCATTAATAGCGTGTTCTTGCTAGACTTGTGCTATTATGTCCTGAAAAAACCCTTAACGACCAGTGAAATACAGGGCACATTGTGGTCATTAAGGGGTTAAGGTAACATGAATCTATGTATACAAGTTATGCACATATGTTTGTAATTTTAAGTGCATACGCAGGCATAAGTGTGAGATATACTCTAATATTTATTGTTACTATTGATATTTTAGTATAATTCTTTCTGCCTAGCAGCTCATCTTGATTTCTGCATTTAATAGAGTTTAAATAGGGAATTCATCAGATGTGCCTGGGGACTCAAGGATATTAATCTACGTACATCCGAGACCCAGCAGTTTTTTCAGTCTGTTAGCGCAGTGTTAGGGAGTAAAGTGTTGAATCATTTTGGAATAAAGATTTATCACAGCAGCATGCCAGACATTACAGCTGAGGCAGCTATCATGTTACCCACTAATGAAATAAATTCTTCTATATTTAAACGTAATAGAGCTATCAACTTATTAGAGTCTGTAATTCCGAATGAGGAAAATGGGGATCCTCATGATCTTTTTATATCTTTAGAAAAGTTACTTATTGCAGATGCTAAAGATTGGCATGATCTAATATTGCTGGACAATTATGTTATGCACAATGTGGTCCCTAGGGGACTTAGAATTAAAAAATTTCCAGCCTTCCAACTAGACGAAGTAGAATACACCACTGAATGGGAGACGGCACTACACGATTGTTCAGTGACATTGATCAAAATTTTAATTAAATATAGAGAAAACAAATTACAAAAGCTAAAAACAGATATTGAGGAAACTATGAAGAAAGTGGTTCCATTTGAAACTATAGAAAAATGGAAGAAAATCAAAGATGATATCTTAGTAAGGGTACACAAAACTGAACGAGAATTATTGGAATCTAAGACCAAGAAATTAAGACGAGATTTAGATGACTATAAAAATGATAGAATATACAACTATAGTAAATTTAAAGGAAATGGAAATCAATACAAACCCAACTATGGAGCACGCTCCAATCCTAACTTTACTTATTCACATCAGGGGTCTCATCAGAAATCTAATTCTAATCTTAGCATGTCCAAACCAGTCAAACAAATATTAGACACCAGCCGGACTAAGGAAAGTGTAGTTCAGGAGACACAGTGTAGTGATCATAGTAGCAGTCAAAACACAGTTATAGAGGAGCACAATAAAAATAAAAATAGAGGGGCCAGACCTAAAGAAAACACATCCAATTGGAATAAGAGTGTGGGCCAAAAGAATGGGAATTATGATAATAAATTTAAAAACCATCAATCTCCATATACCACTAGGAGAAATCATAATCATCAATCTGATTCCCTTTATAAGGAATCTGCTAATAATCAACAACAATATGCACCACACAGAAATTCCAATCAGCAGTATCATAACTATAACAGTGATCCGCATTCCCCTAGACATTATGATTTAGAATGGAGGGGACCTCATCATCATTTTTTAGAGCAAGGACAAGGTCCATATCCCCCATGGTCACACAGGGACAATTGGGGGGAACCAGTGTTAATGAACAGGGAGAACAGGAAAAGACCAAGAGAAGGGAGAGAGTGGGAACCAAACGAGGGAAGTGAAGTGGAAAAAGAGCCAAAGAAACAGAGGGAAAAGAACTATTAATAAAGAAGGCAAAAGAGAATATATTTAATCTCTCAAGTACACAGTTAACGAATACGGATTTACTGTTGCTTAATAAAGGGCTTAAATTTGCCCCCAAAAAACTCCCCAATAAATTCGATACATATATCGATATACAGAAATTCGTACGTAAATTAAACTTAAAGAGATATTACGCTAAGAACAGTAAATCATACAAAGTGGTAGAGATGAAAGATATTACTAATAATATATGGGATCAAAAAGATATAGAAACATTAAGAACAATGAATCAATTAACGTCTACAGTAATCAATGAAGACATAAATATCAATACAGAAATGACTGAGTTATTAAACTTGAGTTTACATGATGATGAGAATGTAATTAAACACAGTCAATTCAAACGTCCTTCGTCCTTTAACCCTACACACACACAAGGGGAATATATCCCAGTATTTAATGCTTTAGTGACAGATGAGATCAATAAATACTTTGAGTCAGGGGCATTCAAAGAGAAATTTAAATATAAAGACAACTTACAAAAGCACGAGAGACTATCCCTTAATAAATTAAAGGATGACAAACAATCATCAGACAGGCGGATAAAGGGGGCGGGATCGTAGTCCTGGACAAAGTGGATTATTTAAATGAAGCCTTTCGATTACTGGGGGATGCAAGTACATATGAACAATTAGCAAAAGATCCTACGGTTGAATTAAACAAAAAATTATTTAATATCTTAATAGAAGCAAAAAGAGAAACCATATTAAATAATGACGAGTTTGGATTTGTGTACAATCCGCACCCCAAAATTCCCATTTTTTATCACATTCCGAAACTGCACAAAAATCCATTAAAACCCCCTGGTCGACCTATCATTTCAGGTGTAGAATCCATCACTAGTAATTTGTCCACCTATATTGATTATTATATGCAGCCTATTGTGAGGGATATTAGGTCATACGTCAGAGACACACTGGACGTCATTACACAATTAGAAGGAACACAATGGAAAGAGGATTATTTGTGGGTGACGTGCGATGTGTCCTCGTTGTACACAAGTATCCCTCATAATAAAGGAATCAGTGCTTTCAAAGTGATAGGAATGAATAGTGGCATATCTAGTAAACACTTAGAGTTCATTATTAGAGGCGTTGAATTTATTTTGCATAGTAATTACTTTGATTTTAATGGGACTTTCTATAGACAAGTCCAAGGGACGGCCACGGGCACCCCAATGGCACCTTCATATGCCAATATATATATGGCCCATTTTGAGGACATAAAAATTTGGAACAACAATCCCTATTCTAGCAATATAGTCAAGTATCTGAGATACATTGACGACATCATTATCATTTGGCAAGGTGACGTAAATGTAGCCCAAAAATTCATTAATCACATTAATGACAATACATATAATTTATCTTTCACTAGCAAAATGTCTAAAGAGAGAATTGAATTTTTAGATGTGGAATTTTTTTACTGAGGAGTCATCTAAAGTAGTGATGGTAAAAAATTACCGTAAGACAACTGACAGTAATGGATTTTTAAATGCCAAGAGTGGACATAAAAAATCGTGGATACATAATATACCATTTGGTCAGTTCCATAGAGTCCGCAGAAATTGTACTAAATTAGAGGATTTTAATAATGAAGCTGATGTTTTAGAAAAAAAGTTTTTAGAAAAAGAGTACAACAGAGATCTAATCAGGGAAGCTAGGAACAAAAACACAGTGTGTTCAAGGGAACTGTTGTTATGTCCCAATAAGACACAAAACGATAATGAAAATTCCAATGACAATAAAATTAGATTCATTACCACTTTTAATGAAGGAGCAGGTTTCTTTAAAAAAAGTTTTAAATAAACACTGGGGGATACTGAAGGCAGATCCAGTACTTAAGGGAATAATTCAGGATAAACCAGAGATCGCATTTAAGAAGAATAAGAATCTCAAGAATATTCTTGCTCCATCTAAGTTATCCAATACAGATTCAAAAATTTCAAATAGGACTGGTACCTTGGATCAATGGATCTCAGGGAAGCCAGGAACCTTTAAATGTGGCCGCAAAAGTTGTTGCATGTGCCCTCTAATTTGGAATAGGAATAGTGTGATGGATACAAGCAATACCAAGTCATTTCCAATTAAGTCTAGGGGTACATGTCAATCAACTTTTGTGGTGTACAGTTTAACATGCAAATGTGGGAGTGTTTATGTGGGGAGGACAAAAAGAAAAATAAAACGTAGGTGCTATGAGCATATTAATAATATTGAAATAGGCCTTAAAACCCACAGTGTATCAGATCACTTTAGAATTGTTCATAGGCAAGATCCCAGTAGTTTGAGAATTAGCATTTTAGAGACAGTGCCAGTTAGTTCTAACCCTCATCAAAGATTAATTACATTAAGAAAAAAGGAAACTAAATGGATACAGAACCTTCAGTGTTTGGCCCCCAAAGGCTTGAACATAGATTTAGATCTGCAAGCCTTTATGATGTAGATTTGTGTGATATCTCGATGTGAATAAGTATTAGTTAAGTGGGAATATTCATAAACTGATTGATCTATATGGATAATAAGTCAGCATAGAATAAGGATAAAATAAAATAAATTATTATAAAATAGAATTTACACAATAACAGGGAAGTTGTAAAGTATAAATAAATTAATTGTCATCTTTAATTTATTTATGTAGGGAAACATTGCTTAGATGTTAGGGTCACTGTGTTTCCAGTGCCTTTTGATTTTTTGATTTTCTGGTTTCTAATGAATTTTGTCAAATCACTATTAAGAAGTCCCTATATTCATAAGATTTTTTAAAAAATATATTTTTTATCAGTTGAGGGGTATGAATGTTTTTATTTATTTAATATTACTATTTTAAATTTTAAATATGAATAAAATGTTAGAATTTTACATGTAACGATTTTTAAGTATCAATGTATTAATGTATTATTGCGTTATATTTGAATATATTTTTTGCAATTTTTGTATTACATGCTATATGAGTTATGGAAGCTATTAACTGTGAATTGCAGTCACTATAGAGGCAAATTGACCACTGCTCCGCTATAGGAAGGAAGGTGTGTCCGTTGTAGCCATTGGATTGGAGCATTCTTACCCAATTAGAATGCATAAAGACATTTAAATAGAGGATCCCCGCAGATGATTTTACATGAGTCCTGGGTCTTGAGAAAGTCCGTACTAATCGGATGAAACGCGTAGACAGGAGGACAAAGGACAGCTTTACAGACTCTCTTTCGTACCTGCACAAGGAAGAATAGACTGCCACCGGAAGTGTTATTGCATCAGCGCCACTGACCTCCGTACACGCTGGGATACAACAGGAGTGGAAGGGGCGTCAGCAGTGGTGGAAAAGACTTTGGTGCAGCCGGAAAGATTACATATCAAAAGGCAATATTCTTACAGTTATCTTGTAAGTGCAAATTTGTTTGATAGCGCTAAACTCATAATTAAAACTTTTACCTTGAGTTGCGGTTGCGCTCTGTGTTTGTTTTTTCGTTTACATATATTTAGAACTTTATATAAAAGTGCCCAACCATAGCTTAGAGTGTCACAGAAAATAAGACTTACTTACCCCAGGACACTCATCTACATGTAGTAGAAAGCCAAACCAGTACTGAAACGAGAATCAGTAGAGGTAATGGTATATATAAGAGTATATCGTCGATCTGAAAAAGGAGGTAAGAGATGAATCTCTACGACCGATAACAGAGAACCTATGAAATAGACCCCGTAGAAGGAGATCATTGAAATCAAATAGGCAATAATCTCTTCACATCCCTCTGACATTCACTGCACACTGAGAGGAAAACCGGGCTCCAGCCTGCTGCGAAGCGCATATCAACGTAGAATCTAGCACAAACTTACTTCACCACCTCCATGGGAGGCAAAGTTTGTAAAACTGATTTGTGGGTGTGGTGGGGGTGTATTTATAGGCATTTTGAGGTTTTGGAAACTTTGCCCCTCCTGGTAGGAATGTATATCCCATACGTCACTAGCTCATGGACTCTTGCTAATTACATGAAAGAAATTAAGTTCCAGCAGTGCTAGGAACTGAAATTAAACAAATAAAGAAAACAAGCTCTGAGGCTTAAACTTTCATATCTATAAAATCGAGGGAAAAATCACCCCGACCAGATATCCAAAAGCTTCCATCGGAAGACATCTATTTCGACCATCAAAGTTGATATAACCAGGAACAATCCAAGTGATGAAACTCCAAAAGAGAGTTTCCACAAGAACCCAGAGCTATCCAAAATGGATTAGAAATAAAAACTGTTAAATGCACCAAAAGCACTTCGAAAGGGTGTGTAAAACAAACAGGTCCTGCCTGTGTATAACACAAACCTATAGAGCTCGGGACTAGGATTATGTAACTATATACATAGAGACGATAAAGGAGAGGATCCCCCTCTCCACTTTTCTAATCAAGATCATTATCTGAGATAGAGGACTGAGATTCACCTGACGGATCAGGACTGGGAGCCTCTAACATCACCAAAATCTCTCTCAGTAGTAAACGCAGGCGTGCCACTCTAAGTCTAAATGCCAAATCCTCCTCAGTCTTAGGAATCAAATCAGGTGATTCCGACCCTGGAGGTTCTACCTTTGAAGCCTCAGAGGGAACCGCACCCCCAGATGACAAATCTGGCACAATTGTCAATTTACACAACGGCCCATGTGTAGGAGAGCACGGATTAACCCTTCGCTTGCCCGTAGGAGGAAGAGGCAAACTCGCTAAAGCCATAGAGATGGCCATGCAAAAACGTGCAGTAACCTCCGGTGGAAAAAAGTCTCCCTCAGACGAAGGAGTAATGGCACTTAGGGGAACCGCATGTGTAGGATAAGATACTAGGGAATGCACCTCATGGGACGAGGAATCCTCAGAGGTAGACGGCTCAGTGGTATCTAACATCTCAACATTGTATAAAGAGAACACCTTATTGCGGCATACGGAACATATTTGAGAAGGCTGCTCAACCCGGTCCTCCTCACAACATACGCAGGTATCAAAATCTGTATCAGAGGACTCCTCTAGGATATCAGAACACTATCATTCTAAATAAGTGCTTTGGATAAAAAACAACTGGCACCTTAAAACCCCAATGGCTGGGGCACTCACCTCTCCTATGACACAGAAATTAACTCTTCTCTGCAGTCACTCAGTCAGGAATTGGAAGTGGAAAAACAAGACTTGACTACTCTGAGTCATATGGTGCCTCATGCAGGACCACCTCTGCTAAGAAAAAGCGCGCCAGCTTAATAAAACTGTGCAGCTCTATAACCTGTATGTTCCGTATCAGCCTAAAAGCCTAAAATGTCTCCATACACAGTCAAAATCACATAACAAACATGATCAGAAAGGCCCCACTGTTCAATAAACCCCCTCAGGAGATATTAACCCTTGATTCCATAAAGATAAAGGAGTCCCACTGAGACCCTGTCTTCTATCGTTAACGTGTGTAAAAAATGAAACGATCTTACCGGAATCCAATCTGTGGAACAGCAACACGGTTCTTCAAGTATGACAGATAGTAGCAGAGCCTCTGACATGGACTTGAGTGAAGAAAGCAAGCAGCAAAACTTGTCAACGCTGATTGCTTATAGGAGCTGTTAATCTGAGTCTGGATGGTTTCGCAGAAAGACTCTCCCTGCATCTCCAGACTCTTAACTTTCATCAGTGCTCTCACTGAGAGGCTGACAAGACTACTTGAAACTCCAGTTCCATCCCGAAGGGCAGGTACCCCTCATAAGTAACTACTCTGAAAAAACTTCTGACACTTCTCTGCCAACCTCCTGTGACGAAAGGCAAAGAATGACTGGGGGATGAGGGAAGTGGGGGGAGGTATTTAAGCCTTTGGCTGGGGTGTCTTTGCCTCCTCCTGGTGACCAGGTTCTGTATTCCCACAAGTAATGAATGCAGCTGTGGACTCTACCTGTATTTAGAAGGAAAAGAGCTGAATGCCCTTTTAAGGGCAATGCAAAAGAGCTAAATGCCCTTTTAAGGGCAATGCCCATACAAATGCCCCTTTATAGGGACAATGGGTAGCTTAGGATTTTTTTTTTAGAGTTAGTTTTTTTATTTTGGGGGGTTGGTTGGGTGGGGGGTTTTACTGTTGGGGGGACTTGCTGGTTGGGTGGGGGGTTTTACTGTTGGGGGGACTTTGTATTTTTTTTTACAGGTAAAAGAGCTGATTTTTTTTAGGACAATGCCCTACAATGGGCTATTGGTAGTTTATTGTAGGCTAGGGGGTGTTTTTATTTGGGGGGGGGGGCTTCTTTTTATTTTTCGTGATTTTAGTGTTAATTATTTTTGGTAAACTTAGATCATTTAAATTGTTCGTAGGATTTGTTATTCTTTTTCGCTGTAAGTTAGATTTTTAATTTTTTTTCGTAGTGTTAGTTTTTTTTAAATTTGTAATTTAGATATTTTAATTGGTAGTGTTTTTTATTTTATTAGATTAGTTATGTTAGGTTCATTTATAGTTTAATGTTAGGTTTATATTTATTTCACAGGTAAGTTTTTATTTATTTAAATAGAGTGGGGGGCTTAGGGTTTAATATGTTTATTTAGTGGCGTAGATGTGGGGGGCCGGAGGTTTAGGGGTTAATAACTTTATTTAGTGGCAGCAATGTCGGGAACGGCAGAAAGGAAATTTATGCTTACCTGATAAATTTATTTATTTTACGATATGACGAGTCCACGGATTTCATCCTTACTTATGGGATTATGCCTCCTGTTCAGCAGGAAGTGGCAAAGAGCACCACAGCAGAGCTGTATATATATATATATATATATATATATATATAGTTCCTCCCTTCCCTCCCCCCTCCAGTCATTCGACCAAAGTTAGGAAGAGAAAGGAAAAGCCAAAGGTGCAGAGGTGACTAAAGTTTAACAAAAAATAAATAAATAAATACCTGTCTTAGAAATGACAGGGTGGGCCGTGGACTTGTCATATCGTAAAATAAATAAATTTATCAGGTAAGTATAAATTTCCTTTTCTTTTACAAGATATGACGAGTCCACGGATTTCATCCTTACTTATGGGATACAATACCAAAGCTATAGGACACGGATGAAAGGGAGGGACAAGACAGGAACCTAAACGGAAGGCACCACTGCTTGAAGGACCTTTCTCCCAAAACCAGCCTCAGAAGAAGCAAAAGTATCAAACTTGTAAAATTTGGAAAAAGTGTGAAGAGACAACCAAGTTGCAGCCTTGCAAATCTGTTCAACAGAAGCATTCGTTTTTAAATGCCCATGAGGAAGCCACAGCCCTAGTAGAATGAGCCGTAATTCTTTCAGGAGGCTGCTGTCCAGCAGTCTCATATGCCAAACGGATGATACTCTTCAGCCAAAAAGAAAGAGAGGTAGCCGTAGCTTTCTGGCCCCTAAGTTTTGCAGAAAAAACAACAAATAATGAAGATGATTGATGAAAATCTTTAGTCGCCTGCAAGTAAAACTTCAGAGCAACAGACGCTCCTTCTTAGAAGAAGGATTAGGACATAATGAAGGAACAACAATTTCCTGATTAATATTCTTATTTGAAACAACCTTAGGAAGGAAACCAGGTTTGGTACATAAAACCACCTTATCAGAATGGAAGATAAGATAAGGCGAGTCACATTGTAACGCTGAAAGCTCAGAAACTCTACGAGCAGAAGAAATAGCAACCAAAAATAAAACCTTCCAAGATAACAACTTAATATCTATGGAATGCATGGGTTCAAACGGAACCCCTTGAAGAACATTAAGAACTAAATTCAAACTCCAGGGTGGAGCAATTGGTCTAAACACAGGCTTGATTTTGGTTAGAGCCTGACAAAAAGACTGAACGTCTGGAACATCTGCCAAACGTTTGTGTAGCAAAATTGACAAAGCAGAGATTTGTCCCTTTAAGGAACTTGCTGATAACCCTTTCTCCAATCCTTCTTGGAGAAAAGCCAGAATCCTGGGAATCCTAACTCTACTCCATGAGTAACCCTTGGATTCACACCAATAAAGATATTTACGCCATATCTTATGGTATATCTTTCTAGTAACAGGCTTACGTGCCTGAATCAAAGTATCAATGACCGAATCAGAGAACCCCCGCTTAGATAAAATCAAGGGTTCAATCTCCAAGCAGTCAGTTGCAGAGAAACTAGATTTGGGTGTTGGAAGGGTCCCTGAATGAGAAGGTCCTGCCTCAATGGAAGCTTCCACGGCGGCAGAGAGGACATGTCCACTAGATCGGCATACCAAGTCCTGCGAGGCCACGCAGGTGCGATTAGCACTACTGAAGCCTTCTCCTGTTTGATCCGAGCAATCACCCGGGGAAGTAGAGCAAACGGTGGAAACACATAAGCTAGGTTGAACGACCAAGGCACTGCCAAGGCATCTATCAGTTCGGCCTGAGGATCCCTTGACCTGGATCCGTATCTCGGGAGCTTGGCATTCAGACGAGACGCCATCAGATCCAATTCCGGTCTGCCCCATTTGAGAATCAGGGTGGCAAAGTCCTCCGGATGGAGTTCCCACTCCCCCGGATGAAACATCTGTCTGCTTAAAAAGTCCGCTTCCCAGTTGTCCACTCCTAGGATGTAGATTGCTGACAGATAACAAGAGTGAGCCTCCGCCCACCACATTATCTTGGATACTTCTGTCATCGCTAAGGAACTTCTTGTTCCTCCCTGATGATTGATGTAAACCACAGTCGTGATGTTGTCCGACTGAAAATGGAAGAATTTGGCCGTAGCCAACTGAGGCCAAGCCTGAAGCGCATTGAATATTGCTCTCAATTCCAGAATATTCATTGGAAGAAGAGACTCTGACCAAGTCCACACACCTTGAGACTTCAGGGAATTCCAGACTGCACCCCAACCTAGTAGGCTGGCGTCCGTTGTCACTATCACCCATGAGTGTCTGCGGAAACACGTCCCTTGGGACAGATGATCCGGCGACAACCACTAAAGAAGAGAGTCTCTTGTCTCCTGATCCAGATCTATCTGAGGAGACAAATTTGCATGATCTCCATTCCACTGCCTGAGCATGTTCAGTTGTAGCGGTCTGAGATGAAAACGAGCAAACAGAATGATGTCCATTGCCGCCACCATCAATCCAATTACTTCCATGCACTGAGCCACTGATGGCCGAGGATTGGACTGAAGGGTTCGGCATGTATTCAGAATCTTTAACTTTCTGACCTCCGTCAAGAAAATTTTCATGGATGTGGAATATATTAGAGTTCCCAGGAAGGGAACCCTGGCCTGTAGAATTAACAAACTCTTTTCTAGATTCACTTTCACCCGTGAGTCCTCAGAAAGGACAGAACCATGTCTATATGAGACTTTGTCAGATGGTAAGATGACGCCTGGATCAGAATATCGTCTAGATAAGGCGCCACTGCAATACTCCGCGGCCTGAGAACTGCCAGAAGGGACCCTAGAACCTTCGTGAAGATCCTGGGTGCTGTGGCCAACCCAAAGGGAAGAGCCACAAACTGAAAATGTTTGTCCAGGATGGCAAACCTTAGGAACTGATGATGATCCTTGTGGATAGGAATATGAAGGTATGCTTCCTTCAAGTCCATGGTAGTCATATATTGACCCTCCTGGATCAATGGTAGAATTGTACGAATAGTCTCCATCTTGAAGGATGGGACTCTGAGAAACTTGTTTAGACTCTTGAGATCTAAAATGGGTCTGAACGTTCCCTCTTTTTTGGGAACCACGTAAAGATTTGAGTAAAACCCCTGTCCCTGTTCCAGTATTGGAACGGGACGAATTACTCCCATAGTAGAGAGGTCTTTTACACAATGTAATAACGCCTCTCTTTTTATCTGGTCTACAGACAATCGTGAAAGAAGAAACCTCCCCCTTGGGAGAGAATTTTTGAATTCCAGTTGATACCCTTGGGACACGATTTCCAGTGTCCAGGGGTCCTGAACATCTCTTACCCAAGCCTGGGCAAAGAGAGATCGGGGGCCGCCCCTTCATGCTGTCTTGGGAGCAGCAGTGGGCTTCTTGGGTTGTTTACCTTTGTTCCAAGCCTGGTTGGGTCTCCAGACAGCCTTGGCTTGTGCAAAATTCCTTTCCTGTTTAGCGGAAGAAGAAGCGGGGACTCCTTTGAAGTTCCGAAAGGAATGAAAATTATTTTGTTTACCCCTTAGTTTAGCTGCTTTATCCTGAGGTAGGAGATGACCCTTACCTCCCGTAATGTTAGAGATGATTTCTTTCAAGTCAGGCCCGAATAGGGTTTTCCCTTTGAAAGGAATAGCCAAAAGCTTTGACTTAGATGACACATCAGCAGACCAAGACTTTAACCATAACGCTCTACGAGCTAAAATCCGGCATTCTTAGCAGCCAACTTGGCAATCTGAAAGGCGGCGTCCGTAATAAAAGAATTAGCTAGTTTAAGAGCCTTAATTCTATCTAGAATTTCCTCTAAAGGAGTCTCAGTCTTAAGAGACTCTTGAAAGCCGCCGCAGTGGTAACTGGTACAATGCAGGCTGTTGGTTGTAAAAGGAAACCCTGATGAATAAATAACTTTTTTAGAAGACCCTCCAATTTCTTATCCACAGGATCTTTGAAAGCACAACTGTCCTCAATAGGAATAGTTGCACGCTTACCCAGGGTAGATATAGGTCCCTCCACCTTAGGGACTGTTTGCCAAGAGTCCCGAATAGTATCAGATATGGGATACATTTTCTTAAAATTAGGAGAAGGTGAGAACGGGATACCCGGTCTTTCCCATTCCCGTGTAATAATTTCCGAGATTCTCTTAGGAACCGGAAAAACATCAGAGTAAGCAGGCACCTCTAAGTATTTGTCCATCTTACACAATTTCTCTGGTGGTACCACAATAGAGTCACAGTCATCCAGAGTCGCTAAGACCTCCCGAAGCAACAGGCGGAGGTGTTCAAGCTTAAATCTAAAGGACATGACGTCCGTGTCTGTCTGAGGTAACACACTTTCCTGAATCGGAAAGCTCCCCTCCAGACAGAAGTTCCCTGACCCCCAAATCAGATCCCTGTGAGGGTACATCAGAAATAGCCAACAAAGCATCAGAAGTCGCAGTATTCAAATTGACTTCTGTCCTGCTGCGTTTGCCCTGTAACACTGGCAACTTAGATAACACCTCTGTAAGGGTAGATGACATAACTGCAGCCATATCCTGCAGAGTAAATGAAGTAGACGCGGTTGAAGAACCCGGCGTCGCTTGGGTGGGCGTTAAAGGTTGTGACGCTTGGGGAGACAGTAGCGGCATACCCTGATTCTCATCAGACTGAGAAGCATCTTTATACATATTTTCCTTAATGAAAATTTGCTCTTTACATTGTAAGGTCCTTTCAGTACATGAGGGACAAAAAGAAAGTGGGGGTTCCACAATGGCATCCAAACACATAGAACAAGTAGTTTCCTCAAGTTCAGACATGTTAAACAGACTAGCAATAGCAATAATAGTCGTTTTATGCTTGATATATTGCACTCTGAAGTCAAAACATATATTAAAAACTAAACATGTACTGTGCCTTTAAATAATAAAAGCGCAACAATTTTTCTGTTATGAAACAAAACAACGTTTTCGGCAATAAACAATGCCCTTATGTGCCCCAAATAGCTTAACAATATTGCCCCACTTGTTAGGGTATATTATATATTAATTTAGACAAAACGTTTTCTCAGATTTATTATGTATATTAATTCAGGCCCCTGCACCTCGCCACAGCTCTGCTGCGTCGCCTACCTGCCCCCAGATCACACTGAAGAAACGTTCTCAGCCTCTCTGTACCCTACGATTATCAAACAGAGCTAGGCCCCACTGGAGCCTCAGGACCTTGTTGCCGATCCGGAAAACACACTGCGCGACTGAGCGCGCAAAAATAGGCCCCGCCCACCGTGAGCGTAACTCTAGCCTAACCGAGACCCGCATGGGTAGAGAAGAAAACAAACATGTCGGTCCTCCGTAAATTAGCCATATGCCCCTGTATATACATACACACAGCGAGGTAAGTGCATCACAGTGCCAAATATCTCCTGTCAGCCAGCAGTATAACAATAATCTAACAGCATCTCCCAGCGTCAGCCCACATATAAAAATTTAAAGTGACATACCAGCACACTATTAAATAAGCAGAATAACAGGGAATTCCAACTACACAATTTCTCCAATAGTGCATACTGATTACCCCTCCCCAGCTAGGGAATATTGTCAGCCTGTTCTGATGTAACAAGTCTCCCCAGAAACAAAAGACTGAACATACCTCAATGCTGCTTGTAGCATGACATCGTTCTCCACACTGAAGATTTTTCTTTACACTACCTTCAGTTGCTCTGTGGGAACCAGAAAGGATCTTAGATAACGTTTGCTAAGATCATCAACTCCTCTTGGGAAGTTATAGACTGACTATTTCTCCCTGAGAAAAATAGTACTCACTGGCACCATTTTAAAATAAAAAACTTCTTGATTGAAGAATCTAAACTAACACCTCACTTTACCTCTTCCAATCACTGACACAGGCAAAGAGAATGACTGTGGGGGGGGGGAGGGAAGAGCTGAACAGGAGGCGTAATCCCATAAGGATGAAATTCGTGGACTCGTCATATCTTGTAAAAGAAATAGGGGTTAATAGCTTTTATTAGTGGCAGCGATTTTGGGGGCGGCAGATTAGGGGTTAATAACTTTATTATAGTGTCGGCGATGTTGGGAGCGGTGGAATAGGGGTAAATAACTTTTATTTGTGTCTGCAATGTCGGAGACGGCAGATTAGGGGTTAATAACTTTATTATAGTGGCTGCGATGTTGGGGGCAGCAGATTAGGGGTGTTTAGACTTGGGGTTTATGTTAGGGTGTTAGGTTTTAATGTAACGTTCTTTTTCCCATAGACATCAATTGGGTTGCCTTACGGCGATCGCCATTCTGCACTTTAGGTGTTAGCTTTTTTTTTCAACACTCTTTCCCCATTGATGACTATGGGGGAAAGCGTGCACAAGCACGTCAAGGCAGCCCTTGGCTTTTGTGCGATATGGAGCTTAAAGCCACCATATCGCACACACAAGAAGGCTTTTAAGAAACTCGTAATGACAGCAATATGGAGGGTAAAATAATGCAACTTCTGTTGCGTTCATTTCACACCCTGTTTAGGGCAAAACTCGTAATCTAGGTGAGAGTTAACACAACTATAGATATCTGATTTAACTGAATTTATGAATAGAAAGTACTTGGGGAAAAAAGCTGTGGGCAGAGAAAAGAAACAGACACTGACATACAATGGACAACAGGGAAATCTGTTTTTAATTACACAAATAAACATGGAAAAATACATTATTTACACCAGCTCTTAATGAAGGCCTAGGGCAAATGTATATGTTCTGCATCAATTTAAGTACAAGGAAAACAGAGAATAATCTGTTCAAAACAAGCAGTGTTTCTAGAGCTGGCAATTCAATTGCTTATTAATGTATGATGCATTACCATTAAGCACTTCAGATTGTGTACATGCATATAACAGTAATTAGTAAAGGCTTTTACCCTTTCATAAACATATAATATATATATATATATATATATATATATATATATATATATATATATATATATATATATATATATATAAATAAACCTTTTTAGGACCAGAAAAAAGATGAGCATGTTATTTTCCCTCTATGCCTTTGCTCACTTATTCAAAATCATATTAAAGTGTTATCAAAACTCATATTAAAGAAAAGTCAAGAGATAAAATGCATATTCAAATTGATTTGGCAAACCTGTCCCAGTTTAAAGTGCAGTGACATGTATATTAGTAATAATTGCTATTAATAAATTATTAATGAATATACAGTGAAAACAATGGAGCTAACGTTTCATGTTAGATTTTACTTCTACAACTTTATAAAAACAGTAAAATGAAAGAGGTTTTCCCAATTTGTTACACAATATACTTACTTCACAGCACATCTGATAATGTCAGTCAATACATCTCTCACCCTATAATACATAAAAGCAGAAAGCAATTGTGACTTTATCTCAGTGGAACATGTCTGAGTTACAGAAGCCTTCCCTATCCTCCCTGGGTCCTAAATCTACAACATTTTCACAAACCACAATGCCTTCTAGTAAGGGTTGCAACAAAATGTACGTTATGTTCTCTTTTAATTATGTACAAAATCCATAGATACGCCCAACTCTTAATGAGACTGCAAACACCTGGCGATCTTTAGATCAAATGTTTATTAATGCATAATGAAACAACTCATATATATTTTCATTATTTATTTTGCCACATTGTCATGTAATTTAGCTCTGACAATTGAGCAATTTGTAATTCTTAGAAAACTGAAATGCACCCTGCTGACTTACCAAGGCTAACTCTGCTACATACTTACATACACTAAGTTGAAAAGAGCAAATTGAAAGAAAGTCTTACCACAAAGAAAACAAATAATGTGTAGTATCAAATATATGTCAATATCCTTAAAATATAACTCGTATTTGCAACAGTTAAAAAACAGTGTGAAAAAAGAACAAATTCCATGTAGCCATCCTCTGTACTAAAAACAGAATTTATGCTTACCTGATAAATTACTTTCTCTTGCGGTGTATCCAGTCCACGGATTCATCCTTTACTTGTGGGATATTCTCAATCCCTACAGGAAGTGGCAAAGAGAGCACACAGCAGAGCTGTCCATATAGCTCCCCCTCTAGCTCCGCCCCCCAGTCATTCGACCGAAGGTTAGGAGAAAAAGGAGAAACCATAGGGTGCAGTGGTGACTGTAGTTTAAACAAAAAAAATATTTACCTGACTTAATTGCCAGGGCGGGCCGTGGACTGGATACACCGCAAGAGAAAGTAATTTATCAGGTAAGCATAAATTCTGTTTTCTCTTGCAAGGTGTATCCAATCCACGGCTTCATCCTTTACTTGTGGGATACCAATACCAAAGCTTTAGGACACGGATGAAGGGAGGGAACAAGACAGGTACCTTAAACGGAAGGCACCACTGCTTGCAAAACCTTTCTCCCAAAAATAGCCTCCGAAGAAGCAAAAGTATCGAATTTGTAAAATTTGGCAAAAGTATGCAGTGAAGACCAAGTCGCTGCCTTACAAATCTGTTCGACAGAAGCCTCATTCTTGAAAGCCCATGTGGAAGCCACAGCTCTGGTAGAATGAGCAGTAATTTGTTCAGGAGGCTGCTGGCCAGCAGTCTCGTAAGCCAACCTGATGATGCTTTTCAGCCAGAAGGAAAGAGAGGTAGCAGTCGCTTTCTGACCTCTCCTCTTACCAGAAAAAAATTGCAAACAAGGATGACGTTTGTCTGAAGTCTTTAGTTGCTTGTAAATAGAATTTTAAAGCACGAACCACATCAAGATTGTGTAGCAGGCATTCCTTCTTAGAAGATGGGTTCGGACACAGAGAAGGAACTATTATTTCCTGGTTAATATTCTTGTTAGAAACAACCTTAGGGAGAAAACCAGGTTTGGTACGCAAAACAACCTTATCTGCGTGAAACACCAGGTAAGGTGAATCACACTGTAAAGCAGACAATTCTGAAACTCTTCGAGCAGAAGATATAGCTACCAAAAACAAAACTTTCCAAGATAATAACTTAATATCTATGGAATGTAAAGGTTCAAACGGAACCCCTTGAAGAACTGAAAGAACTAGATTAAGACTCCATGGTGGAGCCACAGGTTTATAAACAGGCTTGATTCTGACTAGAGCCTGAGCAAACGCTTGAACGTCTGGTACTTCTGCCAGACGCTTGTGTAAGAGAATAGACAGAGCAGATATCTGTCCCTTTAAGGAACTAGCTGACAATCCTTTCTCCAATCCTTCTTGGAGAAATGACAATATTCTGGGAATCCTAATCTTACTCCATGAGTAACCCTTGGATTCACACCAACAAAGATATTTTTGCCATATCTTATGGTAGATTTTCCTAGTGACAGGCTTTCTAGCCTGAATCAGAGTATCTACAACTGACTCAGAGAAACCACGCTTTGATAGAATTAAACGTTCAATCTCCAAGCAGTCAGACGCAGAGAAACTAGATTTGGATGCTTGAATGGACCCTGTATTAGAAGATCCTGCCTTAATGGCAGTGTCCATGGTGGAACAGATGACATGTCCACTAGGTCTGCATACCAAGTCCTGCGTGGCGTGAATCACCGAAGCCTTCTCCTGCTTGATTCTGGCGACCAGACGAGGGAGAAGAGGAAACGGTGGAAAGACATAAGCCAGATTGAAGAACCAAGGCGCTGCTAGGGCATCTATCAATACCGCCTTGGGGTCCCTGGACCTGGATCCGTAGAGAGGAAGTTTGGTGTTCTGACGGGACGCCATCAGATCCAATTCTGGAGTGCCCCATAGCTGAGTCAGCTGAGCAAAAACCTCCGGGTGGAGTTCCCACTCCCCCGGGTGAAAAGTCTGATGACTTAGAAAAACCGCTTCCCAGTTGTCCACTCCTGGGATGTGAATTGCTGAGAGATGGCAGGAGTGATCCTCCGCCCACCTGATTATTTTGGAGACTTCCTTCATCGCTAAGGAACTCTTCGTTCCCCCCTGATGATTGATGTAAGCTACAGTCGAGATGTTGTCCGACTGAAATCTGATGAATTTGGCCGCAGCTAGTTGAGGCCATGCCTGAAGCGCATTGAATATCGCTCTCAGTTCCAAAATGTTTATCGGGAGAAGAGATTCTTCCCGAGACCATAGGCCCTGAGCTTTCAGGCAGTCCCAGACTGCACCCCAGCCTAACGAACTGGCGTCGGTCGTTACAATGATCCATTCTGGTCTGCGGAAACATGTTCCCTGAGACAGATGATCCTGAGACAACCACCAGAGAAGAGAGTCTCTGGTCCTCTGGTCCAATTGTATCTGAGGAGACAAGTCTACGTAATCCCCATTCCACTGTTTGAGCATGCACAGTTGCAGTGGTCTGAGATGTATTCGAGCAAAAGGGACTATGTCCATTGCCGCTACTATTAATCTGATTGCCTCCATGCACTGAGCTATAGATGGCTGAGGAGTGGAATGAAGTAATCGGCAAGTAGCTAAAAGCTTTAACTTTCTGACCTTCGTCAGAAATATTTTCATTTCTACCGAATCTATTAGTGTTCCCAGGAAGGGAACCCTTGTGAGCGGGGACAGAGAACTCTTTTCGATGTTCACCTTCCACCCGTGAGACCTTAGAAAGGCCAGTACAATCTCCGTGTGAGCCTTGGCTCTGGGAAAAGACGACGCCTGAATTAGGATGTCGTCTAGATAAGGCACTACTGCTACGCCCCACGGTCTTAGCACCGCCAGAAGGGAACCTAGCACCTTTGTGAAAATTCTGGGAGCAGTGGCCAAACCGAAGGGAAGAGCCACGAACTGGTAACGCTTGTCCAGAAAAGCGAACCTGAGAAACTGGTGATGATCTTTGTGGATAGGGATATGTAGGTACGCATCCTTTAAATCCACGGTAGTCATATATTGACCTTCCTGGATCATTGGTAAGATCGTTCAAATGGTCTCCATCTTTAATGATGGGACTCTGAGGAACTTGTTTAGAATTTTTAGATCCAGGATTGGTCTGAAAGTTCCCTCTTTTTTGGGAACCACAAACAGGTTTGAGTAAAAGCCCGTTCCTTTTTCTGCAATTGGAACTGAACATATCACTCCCATCGTGAGTAGATCTTCTACACAGCGTAAGAACGCCTCTTTCTTTGTCTGGTCTGAAGACAGATGAGAAATGTGAAACCTTCCCCTTGGAGGGGAGTCCTTGAATTCTAGAAGATATCCCTGGGTAACAATCTCTACTGCCCAGGGATCGTGAACATCTCTTGCCCAAGCCTGAGCGAAGAGAGAGAGTCTGCCCCCTACTAGATCCGGTCCCGGATCGGGGGCTACCCCTTCATGCTGTCTTGGTAGCAGCTGCAGGCTTTTTGGCCTGTTTACCCTTGTTCCAGCCCTGGTAAGGCTTCCAGGCTGCCTTGGGCTGTGAAGCGTTACCCTCTTGCTTTGCAGCTGTAGATGCTGAAGCGGGACCGCTCCTGAAGTTACGAAAGGAACGAAAATTAGCTTTGTTTTTAGCCCTAAAGGGCTTGTCCTGAGGGAGAGCATGGCCCTTTCCCCAGTGATTTCTGAAATAATCTCTTTCAATTCTGGCCCGAAAAGGGTCTTTCCTTTGAAAGGGATATTTAATAATTTGGATTTTGACGACACATCGGCCGACAATGACTTGAGCCAAAGCGCTCTGCGCACCATAATGGTGAAACCTGAAATTTTTGCCGCTAACTTAGCTAATAACTTAGCTAATTGCAAAGCGGCATCTGTGATAAAAGAATTAGCCAGCTTTAGAGCCTTAATTCTATCCATAATTTCGTCATATGAGGTCTCCGTCTGGAGCGACTCCTCCAGCGCCTCAAACCAGAAAGCCGCTGCAGTAGTTACAGGAATAATGCAGGCAATAGGTTGGAGAAGGAAACCTTGTTGAACAAAAATCTTCTTAAGCAAACCCTCTAACTTTTTATCCATAGGGTATTTAAAAGCACAACTGTCTTCAATTGGTACGGTTGTGCGCTTAGCAAGTGTAGAAACAGCCCCCTCTACCTTAGGGACCGTCTGCCACGAGTCCCGCCTGGGGTCAGTTATGGGGAACATTTTCTTAAAAATAGGGGGGGGGACAAAAGGGACACCTGGTCTATCCCACTCCCTAGTAACAATATCCGCAACCCTTTTAGGGATCGGAAACGCATCAGTGTATACAGGGACCTCTAGGTACTTGTCCATTTTACACAATTTCTATGGGACCACCAATGGATCACAATCATCCAGAGTAGCTAATACCTCCCTAAGCAATACACGGAGGTGTTCCAGTTTAGATTTAAACTTTAATGAATCTGATTCTGCCCGCTGAGAAACCTTTCCAGAGTCAGAAATTTCTC
The DNA here is from genome assembly GCF_027579735.1 of Bombina bombina. NCBI lineage: Eukaryota > Metazoa > Chordata > Amphibia > Anura > Bombinatoridae > Bombina > Bombina bombina. The sequence goes on along the minus strand of NC_069500.1, from coordinate 682,926,240 downwards.
CTTCAGACATCAAATCCCTCACCGCCACTTCAGAGTGTTGTGAGGGTACATCAGATAAACCTCCCAAAGCTTCTGACTGCTCATAATCTGTTCTTAAAACAGAGCTATCACGCTTTGTAGGAAAAACTGGCAATTTGGATAGAAATGTCGCAAGGGAATTATCCATGACTGTCGCTAATTGTTGTAATGTAATAGGGGCCAATGCACTAGAGGTACTAGGCATCGCTTGCGCGGGCGTAACTGGTGGCGACACATGGGAAGAGGAAGGCGGACTATCCTCGTTACCTTCCGTCAAAGTATCATCTAGGGCTACATTTTTAAGTGACACAATATGATCTTTAAAGTGTATAGACACATTAGTGCACTTGGAACACAATTTTAGAGGGGGTTCCACCATGGCTTCCAAACACATAGAGCAAGGCCTCTCTTTAGTGTCAGACATGTTTAACAGACTAGTATTATTCACAAGCAGGCTTGGAAACACTTTATTCAAATAAATTTTACAATTTGAAAAAACCGTTACTGTGCCTTTAAGAAATAAAAAGTGCACACAATTTTACCAAACCGTGAAAAATGATCCAATCTCTCTGAAAATTTTTACTGCATGAGCCTAAGGCTTTGAAAAGATTGCACAACAATTTTCAGCCCAATTAACCCCTTAATGTCCAAACCGGAGCAACCTAAAGCTGACAACCGGTTAATAAACTACAGCACCTTGCCACAGCTTACTGCTGGGGCCCTACCTGCCCCTGGGGATTAGTTTACTGGAAAACAAGCTTCTTTGAAGTCCTCAAGCAGTCTTTGGACCCTCCACGTGAAGCTGCATGAACTGCCTGCAATATTAACTGCACAACTGAGGCGCGAAATTTAGGCCCCCTCCCCATCCACTCCGGAGTTGTGGGGCCTTCAAAATCCCAAATAGGTGACTAAACATATGCCATGTGGAATATAACCCCATAATAACACACCAAAGTGCATAAAAAACGTCTATAACGAGTATTTTTTCCCATTAAATAATTGATTGCCCTGTAACAGTGTCCACCAGCCTATTGAGCCCTGTTAAGTAAGCCTTCCTTTTATACTGAGTCTCAGAACATGGCTTACCTTCCCCACATGGGGATTCTTGTCAGTCTTCTAGCATTAACTGAGTCTTGTCTAGAAAAAGATGACTGAACATACCTTATTGCAGTTAAGCCTGCAAACTGTTCCCCCCAACTGAAGTTTTCTGGTACTCCTCAGTCCTGTGTGGGAACAGCAATGGATTTTAGTTACAACATGCTAAAATCATTTTCCTCTCAGCAGAATTCTTCATCACATTTCTGCTATAGAATAAATAGTACAAACCGGTACTATTTAAAAATAACAAACTCTTGATTGAAGATATAAAACTACAAATCTAACACCACATTCACTTTACCCTTCCGCAGAGTGGCCCTGCTGTCAGAGCCGGCAAAGAGAATGACTGGGGGGCGTAGCTAGAGGGGGAGCTATATGGACAGCTCTGCTGTATGCTCTCTTTGCCACTTCCTGTAGGGAATGAGAATATCCCACAAGTAAAGGATGAAGCCGTGGACTGGATACACCTTGCAAGAGAAAAATACTTAAACGTAACCATTATAAATGTACAATATATATTCATGTCTACTAGGGAATGCAATAAATAACCAATACTAATTAAAGGAACAGTCTGGTCAAAATTAAACTTGTATGATTCAGATAGAGCAGCAATTTTAAGCAACTTTCTAATTTACTCCTATTATCAATTTATCTTTTGTTCTCTTTGTATCACTTTTTTTTTTTAATATTTTTTATTAAAGTTAAATATGTAATATAACAGACAAATTATATTTCGGGTGTCATATACATATACAAAGAAAGAACATATCAATCGTATTGCCACAATATATTGTCAAATCTGTCAAATTTTCTGTTTTTTCTTTGATTCTGTATAATAGAATAGAAAGAATAAACATGTAGTAATGTGCACTATATATATGATATAAAGAATATAACGTTTTTAAGCTTTTTTTAAACTTTTGATACTTTTGAAACCCAGAATAATGTAATAGAAGAACAGCAAATTGTGGCTTACAATATATAGAAACTAACAATGTTAAGTTAGAATGTACCTGAGCCACCTGATTCTGGGTAGTTAGGAAGAGATTCATTTTAAGTGCAGTATTTTTCAAGGGAAACCGCACAAGAATGCTCTATTTATATATATATAGGGGGGGGGGGGGAAATAATCATGTATTTTCTTAGTTGGGAATAAGAGCCTTTGAATATATAACTTCTTTTTAGGTGCTCATGTTGAGTTAAACTAGTGGAACATAGAGGAGAGTGGTGTATATATATATATATATATATATATATATATATATATATATATACACCTATGGGTCAACATTATTGAGCAACTAATGAGTATTTAACTGGAGGAGACCAGTGTAAAAAAGAGGCAGGTTGTTGTTCTAAAATTCGGCTATATACCCCTGCTGGATCCGTAAGAGAACATAACATACACAAACAGTAGTCAGCAAACCACTATAACCATCTTGAAGTCTACTGCGGGAATAATACATTATAAAAGCAGCAGTGAAACAATAAAGGGCTCTTAATTAAAACCTTGCTGCATGCATATAAGCTGATGAGAAAGAACCAGTCCAAGCATCAGTCTCCCTGGTCACCATGTATAACGGATATGTAGCAAGTTGAGTCCTCAGCCTATCAAACAGGAAGTATTTTGATCAAGCCAGTTATAACCTAATATGTTTAGGGTGTGTATAAAAACAGAATTTATGCTTACCTGATAAATTACTTTCTCCAACGGTGTGTCCGGTCCACGGCGTCATCCTTACTTGTGGGATATTCTCTTCCCCAACAGGAAATGGCAAAGAGTCCCAGCAAAGCTGGTCACATGATCCCTCCTAGGCTCTGCCCACCCCAGTCATTCGACCGACGGACAGGAGGAAATATATATAGGAGAAACCATATGATACCGTGGTGACTGTAGTTAGAGAAAATAATTCATCAGACCTGATTAAAAAACCAGGGCGGGCCGTGGACCGGACACACCGTTGGAGAAAGTAATTTATCAGGTAAGCATAAATTCTGTTTTCTCCAACATTGGTGTGTCCGGTCCACGGCGTCATCCTTACTTGTGGGAACCAATACCAAAGCTTTAGGACACGGATGAAGGGAGGGAGCAAATCAGGTCACCTAAATGGAAGGCACCACGGCTTGCAAAACCTATCTCCCAAAAATAGCCTCCGAAGAAGCAAAAGTATCAAATTTGTAAAATTTGGCAAAAGTGTGCAGTGAAGACCAAGTCGCTGCCTTACATATCTGGTCAACAGAAGCCTCGTTCTTGAAGGCCCATGTGGAAGCCACAGCCCTAGTGGAGTGAGCTGTGATTCTTTCAGGAGGCTGCCGTCCGGCAGTCTCATAAGCCAATCGGATAATGCTTTTAAGCCAAAAGGAAAGAGAGGTAGAAGTCGCTTTTTGACCTCTCCTTTTACCAGAATAAACAACAAACAAGGAAGATGTTTGTCTGAAATCTTTAGTAGCCTCTAAATAGAATTTTAGAGCACGGACTACGTCCAAATTGTGTAACAAACGTTCCTTCTTTGAAACTGGATTCGGACACAAAGAAGGTACAACTATCTCCTGGTTAATATTTTTGTTGGAAACAACTTTCGGAAGAAAACCAGGCTTAGTACGCAAAACCACCTTATCTGCATGGAACACCAGATAGGGCGGAGAACACTGCAGAGCAGATAACTCTGAAACTCTTCTAGCAGAAGAAATTGCAACCAAAAACAAAACTTTCCAAGATAATAACTTAATATCTACGGAATGTAAGGGTTCAAACGGAACCCCTTGAAGAACTGAAAGAACTAGATTTAGACTCCAGGGAGGAGTCAAAGGTCTGTAAACAGGCTTGATCCTAACCAGAGCCTGAACAAATGCTTGAACATCTGGCACAGCTGCCAGTCTTTTGTGAAGTAAAACAGATAAAGCAGAGATCTGTCCCTTCAGAGAACTTGCAGATAATCCTTTCTCCAAACCTTCTTGTAGAAAGGATAGAATCTTAGGAATTTTTATCTTGTTCCATGGGAATCCTTTAGATTCACACCAACAGATATATTTTTTCCATATTTTATGGTAAATTTTTCTAGTTACAGGCTTTCTAGCCTGAATCAGAGTATCTATTACAGAATCTGAAAACCCACGCTTTGATAAAATCAAGCGTTCAATCTCCAAGCCGTCAGTTGGAGGGAAACCAGATTCGGATGTTCGAATGGACCCTGAACAAGAAGGTCCTGTCTCAAAGGTAGCTTCCATGGTGGAGCCGATGACATATTCACCAGGTCTGCATACCAAGTCCTGCGTGGCCACGCAGGAGCTATCAAGATCACCGAGGCCCTCTCCTGATTGATCCTGGCTACCAGCCTGGGGATGAGAGGAAACGGTGGGAATACATAAGCTAGGTTGAAGGTCCAAGGTGCTACTAGTGCATCTACTAGGGTCGCCTTGGGATCCCTGGATCTGGACCCGTAGCAAGGAACCTTGAAGTTCTGACGAGACACCATCAGATCCATGTCTGGAATGCCCAATAATTGAGTTATTTGGGCAAAGATTTCCGGATGGAGTTCCCACTCCCCCGGATGGAATGTCTGACTCAGAAAATCCGCTTCCCAATTTTCCACTCCTGGGATGTGGATCGCAGACAAGTGGCAGGAGTGATCCTCCGCCCATTGAATTATCTTGGTCACTTCTTTCATCGCCAGGGAAGTCCTTGTTTCCCCCTGATGATTGATATATGCAACGGTCGTCATGTTGTCTGACTGAAACCTTATGAATCTGGCCTTTGCTAGTTGAGGCCAAGCTCTGAGAGCATTGAATATCGCTCTCAGTTCCAGAATGTTTATCGGGAGAAGAGACTCTTCCTGAGACCATAGACCCTGAGCTTTCAGGGATTCCCAGACCGCGCCCCAGCCCACTAGGCTGGCGTCGGTCGTGACAATGACCCACTCTGGTCTGCGGAAGCTCATTCCCTGTGACAGATTGTCCAGGGTCAGCCACCAACGGAGTGAATCTCTGGTCTTTTGATCTACTTGAATCGTCGGAGACAAGTCTGTATAATCCCCATTCCACTGTCTGAGCATGCACAGTTGTAATGGTCTTAGATGAATTCGTGCAAAAGGAACTATGTCCATTGTTGCAACCATCAATCCTATTACTTCCATGCACTGCGCTATGGAAGGACGAGGAACAGAATGAAGTACTTGACAAGAGCATAGAAGTTTTGATTTTCTGACCTCTGTCAGAAAAATCCTAATTTCTAAGGAATCTATTATTGTTCCCAAGAAGGGAACTCTTGTTGACGGGGACAGAGAACTTTTTTCTTTGTTCACCTTCCATCCGTGAGATCTGAGAAAGGCTAGGACGATGTCCGTATGAGCCTTTGCTTTTGACAGGGACGACGCTTGAATCAGGATGTTGTCCAAGTAAGGTACTACTGCAATGCCCCTTGGTCTTAGAACCGCTAGAAGGGACCCTAGTACCTTTGTGAAAATCCTTGGAGCAGTGGCTAATCCAAATGGAAGTGCCATAAACTGGTAATGCTTGTCCAGAAAAGCGAACCTTAGGAACTGATGATGTTCCTTGTGGATAGGAATATGTAGGTACGCATCCTTTAAATCCACGGTAGTCATAAATTGATTTTCCTGGATAGTAGGTAGGATCGTTCGAATAGTTTCCATTTTGAACGATGGTACCCTGAGAAATTTGTTTAGGATCTTTAGATCCAAAATTGGTCTGAATGTTCCCTCTTTTTTGGGAACTATGAACAGATTGGAATAAAATCCCATTCCTTGTTCTCTTATTGGAACTGGATGTATCACTCCCATCTTTAACAGGTCTTCTACACAATGTAAGAATGCCTGTCTCTTTATTTGGTTTGAAGATAATTGAGACCTGTGGAACCTTCCCCTTGGGGGTAGTTCCTTGAATTCCAGGAGATAACCTTGAGAAACTATTTCTAGCGCCCAAGGATCCTGAACATCTCTTGCCCAAGCCTGAGCAAAGAGAGAAAGTCTGCCCCCCACTAGATCCGGTCCCGGATCGGGGGCTATCCCTTCATGCTGTTTTGGTAGCAGTGGTAGGCTTTTTGGCCTGTTTACCCTTGTTCCAGCCCTGGTAAGGCTTCCAGGCTGCCTTGGGCTGTGAAGCGTTACCCTCTTGCTTTGCAGCTGTAGATGCTGAAGCGGGACCGCTCCTGAAGTTACGAAAGGAACGAAAATTAGCTTTGTTTTTAGCCCTGATGTCTGAAATAATCTCTTTCAAATCAGGTCCAAATAATGTTTTACCTTTGAAAGGAATGTTAAGCAATTTTGTCTTGGAAGACACATCCGCTGACCAAGACTTTAGCCAAAGCACTCTGCGCGCCACGACAGCAAACCCTGAATTTTTCGCCGCTAATCTAGCTAATTGCAAAGCGGCATCTAAAACAAAAGAGTTAGCCAATTAAAGTGCTTGAACTCTGTCCATAACCTCCTCATACGAAGATTCTTTACTGAGCGATTTTTCTAGTTCCTCGAACCAGAAACACGCTGCCGTAGTGACAGGAACAATGCATGAAATTGGTTGTAGAAGGTAACCTTGCTGTACAAAAATCTTTTTAAGCAAACCCTCTAATTTCTTATCCATAGGATCTTTGAAAGCACAACTATCTTCGTTAGGAATAGTAGTGCGTTTGTTTAGAGTAGAAACCGCCCCCTCGACCTTGGGGACTGTCTGCCATAAGTCCTTTCTGGGGTCGACTATAGGAAATAATTTCTTAAATATAGGGGGGGGAACAAAAGGTATGCCGGGCCTTTCCCAATCTTTATTTACTATGTCCGCCACCCGCTTGGGTATAGGAAAAGCGTCGGGGGGCACCGGAACCTCTAGGAACTTGTCCATCTTACATAATTTCTCTGGAATGACCAAATTGTCACAATCATCCAGAGTAGATAACACCTCCTTAAGCAGTGCGCAGAGATGTTCTAATTTAAATTTAAATGTCACAACATCAGGTTCAGCTTGATGAGAAATTTTTCCTGAATCTGAAATTTCTCCATCAGACAAAACCTCCCTCATGGCCCCTTGAGATTGGTGTGAGGGTATGTCAGAACAGTTATCATCAGCGTCCTCTTGCTCTTCAGTGTTTAAAACAGAGCAATCGCGCTTTCTCTGATAAGTAGGCATTTTGGATAAAAGATTTGCTATGGAGTTATCCATTACAGCCGTTAATTGTTGCATGGTAATAAGTATTGGCGCACTAGATGTACTAGGGGCCTCCTGTGTGGGCATAACTGGTGTAGACACAGTAGGGGATGATGTAGTATCATGTTTACTCCCCTCATTTGAGGAATCATCTTGGGCAATATCATTATCTGTTGCATTACTGTCCTTACTTTGTTTGGACACTATGGCACAATTATCACATAAATTTAAATGGGGAGACACCTTGGCTTTCATACATATAGAACATAGCTTATCTGATGGTACAGACATGTTAAACAGGCTTAAACTTGTCAACAAAGCACAAAAAATGTTTTAAAATAAAACCGTTACTGTCACTTTAAATTTCAAACTGAAAACACTTTATTACTGAATATGTGAAAAAGTATGAAGGAATTGTTCAAAATTCACCAAAATTTCACCACAGTGTCTTAAAGCATTAAAAGTATTGCACACCAAATTTCAGAGCTTTAACCCTTAAATTAACAGAACCGGAGCCGTTTTTACATTTAACCCCTATACAGTCCCAGAATGAGGCTCTGTCTATAACTAGAAAGGCCCCCATCTGAAAAAGGTGTCCAACACAGTGCCTGCCGTTTTTCTAAACGTTCCCCAAGATTATAATACCAATAATTAGTTAGAATCTGCATAATATGCCTAGTAAAGCAATTGTTTTAGCCCAGAAAAATGTCTAGCAGTTTTTAAGCCCTTTTTGAAGCCCTTTATTCTTTTATGTTTAACTAAGAAAATGGCTTACCGGTCCCCATGAGGGGAAATGACAGCCTTCCAGCATTACATGGTCTTGTTAGAAATATGGCTAGTCATACCTTAAGCAGAAAAGACTGCTAACTGTTTCCCCCAACTGAAGTTACTTCATCTCAACAGTCCTGTGTGGAAACAGCAATAGATTTTAGTTACTGTCTGCTAAAAATCATCTTCCTCTTACAAACAGAAATCTTCATCCTTTTCTGTTTCAGAGTAAATAGTACATACCAGCACTATTTTAAAATAACAAACACTTGATAGAAGAATAAAACTACAAAAAACTCTTAACCATCTCCGTGGAGATGTTGCCTGTGCAACAGCAAAGAGAATGACTGGGGTGGGCGGAGCCTAGGAGGGATCATGTGACCAGCTTTGCTGGGACTCTTTGCCATTTCCTGTTGGGGAAGAGAATATCCCACAAGTAAGGATGACGCCGTGGACCGGACACACCAATGTTGGAGAAAGTATTGTTTTCACACTCCAGTATTCTCGTTTTCAAATTCCTTATAAACTATATTTACATTTGTGATGATGGTGAACTTGCAATGTGTATAGGCCAACCTTGAACTATTACTAATCCGTCTTACCAAATTTGTAGTGAGAAGAGATTTAACCATCTATAATTTTACAATAGTATAACTTACCACTCAGGTATGGGCCCTATACCCAAGCAGCAACTTGTTCAAGCATGTCAGTAGACAGATAATTATTTGTTATAAACTACAGATATATCGGTAGTAACTAAAGCTTTGTGTCCTAAAGCTAGGTGGCTTTCCACATGAAGTAGATATCATCTGAGAAACAGGAGGGCAATAACCAATAAAAAATAGTTATAACATTAGTGTAAACCCTATAAAACAGACTAACTTAACCAATAGAGCAATAGCAAGATCTTGTATTCATGGTAAAACAGAGAGCTTCCTTCTAGATGCAGAGGGGTCAAACCCACTTATTAGCTGCTTCGCCAATGAAGCACATTCCAATGACTCATACTTAAAGGGACAGTCAAGTCCAAAAAAAATTAATGTTTCAAATAGGGCATGTCATTTTAAACAACTTTCCAATTTACTTTTATCACCAATTTTGCTTTGTTCTCTTGGTATTCTTAGTTGAAAGGTAAAGCTAGGAGGTTCATATGCTAATTTCTTAGACCTTGAAGGCTGTCTCTAATCTAAATGAATTTTGACCACTAGAGGGCATTAGTTCACGTGTTTCATAAAGATAACATTGAGCTCTTGCACGTGAATTTACCATGGAGACAGCTCTGATTGGCTAAATTGCAAGTCTGTGAAAAGAACTGAAATAAGGGGGCAGTCTGCTGAGACTTAGATACAAGGTAATTACAGAGGTAAAACGTGTATAATTATAACTGTGTTGGTTATGCAAAACTGGGGAATTGGTAATTAAGGGATTATCTATCTTTTAAAACAACAAAAATTCTGGTGTTGACTGTCCCTTTAAGCAAATTGCCATTCCTACAAAACAGGCCAACTAGTGATGTATATGACTGTTCAATAACCTTATGTGACTAATCAGATAACATTTAACATAAAACAACAACAGTGATGCTAAGACAGTGCTAGATTCATTCCATCAATGGCACAAATAGAAAAAGTCAAACACAATCATAAAATAAAATAAAAAAATACTTGCCAAGGCTGGAGACAAATCTATATAATCTTATGGTGAGAATCTAGACGTGATGTACTCAAGATTGAGAACACATAGTAATGTTAACATAAAACTTAAGGTATATGTTAGCGAGGTGCTTTGTAAAACTTATAACCATTTTAGGATGGAACCAGTGCTAGAGGGCTGTATATTAAATTTAAGCCTGTTCCAAATATGTTGTGGAGCTTGAATGAAACACACATGAACTGCATATAAACTAAAGTAGTTCTCTAAGTGACATTTCCCAAAGGCACCACAGTCAGGCCAGAAGGCCATCATTAGTAACGTACCCCTAGGGGGTAAATTTCACCACACATTAAAGGGTTACCGGTACAAAAGCAGTGTACTATTAGGCCCACTATAAATTATAATAGTAATGCATGTATTATAGACATCAAGTACTGTGGTCAGCCATAACAATCGCACTAGAGATGCAAACAGAACATTCACAATTGGTGGGCACACATGAGATTTACTTGTTCGTGTCTATGTACTTCAGAGTCTGGGTACAAAGAAAAGACCAGCCAGGTTGAGGTTAGAAAAAGTCCACCTTCTATTGACAGTGAGCAGTTCAGAATTTAACCTACTCCACACTTTTATGAAAGTTGGGCTGCATGGCAAAATAATAATGAGCTATGCCTCCAGAGAAACAGTGGTCCCACCAGAACTGGGGATTATCTATGTTAGTATCAGACAAAAATCCAGGAAGTTTTGCTCTCAGTGTGATGTACTGTTTGATCAGAGTGGACAATGTAGTACCTGAACTTGGCTCATTACTGGAGTAGGGTCCGTGTATGGGAAGAGAAACAGAATGGATCTTTCTGATTCACTAACGTGTGGACCAGTTATGGGAATCTGAATTTTGTGCAACTATTTCACTTCCAGACCCTACATTCACCCAGTCAATTGTCACTGACGAGAATCTGACATTTCTTACAATCTCCACCGGCTTGTTACCATATGTAAGAGAGGATGTCTCAAATGCCTCTTCAATCTCTAGTAGAAATCTGTGCCTATGTTCTTCCAGGATAGCAGAAAATTCCAATAGGAAGTCATACATATTTTGTAAAGCCATCCTTGTGGCTTCACAAACAACTTCAATATGTGGTATGATAATTGTTAGGCTATTAGCATAGTAAAATATCTCTGCTTAGATATAATGCAGTGAGGGATTGTTGCAATGCATGAAAAGCCACAGATAGGAATTAGAAACAGCGAGCAGCACAAAGTCAGAGCAGTAGCATACTCCAGAGTATTACAAAGTAATTAAGGCAAATGTGGAATAAACCAGCGTGCAACCAGTAAAGGAGTCTTTTAAATAAATATTCACTCCTTTTAATTGTTTATAACTGCAGCATATTTTTATCATAGTGCACGATTGGTGTGTAAAACAGGAGCTGCGCAATTAGTCCTTTATAGAAGTTCTGTAATTAGGGCCTCAGACTCCCCCCACGGACTCACTTTTGCTGCCCAGTCAGGTAGACAAATATTCCTCCGTCCAGCATTTCTACCACGGAGTGCATTAGAGATGTGATGCCCATCGATAGCCTCCCGGCATTATGTAACAACACTAGGAATTTTTTGCGCCCTTAAGAAAAAAAGGCTGTAGTCGCGGTAAATTGGTCTTCAAGTTAAATGATCCCAGACTGGGAACTGACTCCGTTAACGCTAAATTTTTACTCTTGTCATCCCAGGGCACTCACATGTTTAAAAAACAGAATTTATGCTTACCTGATAAATTTCTTTCTCTTACGGTGTATCCAGTCCACGGATTCAACCTTACTTGTGGGAATATTCTCAATCCCTACAGGAAGTGCAAAGAGAGCACACAGAAGATGTCCATATAGCTCCCCTCAGGCTCCGCTCCCCCAGTCATTCGACCGACGGTTAGGAGAAAAAGGAGAACCATAGTGTGCAGTGGTGACTGTAGTTTTACAAAAAATAAATTTGAACCTGACTTAATTGCCAGGGCGGGCCGTGGACTGGATACACCGTAAGAGAAAGAAATTTATCAGGTAAGCATAAATTCTGTTTTCTCTTACATTGGTGTATCCAGTCCACGGATTCATCCTTACTTGAGGGAACCAATACCAAAGCTTTAGGACACGGATGAAGGGAGGGAACAAGTCAGATAACCTAAACGGAAGGCACCACTACTTGCAAAACCTTTCTCCCAAAAAAATAGCCTCTGAAGAAGCAAAAGTATCAAATTTGTAAAATTTGGCAAAAGTATGCAGTGAAGACCAAGACGCTGCTTTACAAATCTGTTCAACAGAAGCCTCATTCTTGAAAGCCCATGTGGAAGCCACAGCTCTGGTGGAAAGAGCTGTAATTCGTTCAGGAAGCTGCTGTCCAGCAGTCTCGTGAGTCAATCGGATAATGCTTTTCAGCCAAAAGGAAAGAGAGGAAGCGATAGCTTTTTGACCTCTCCTCTTACCAGAATAGACAACAAACAAGGATGACGTGTGTCTGAAATCTTTAGTTGCTTTTAAATAGAATTTTAAAGCACGAACCACATCAAGATTGTGTAACAGCCGTTCCACATCAAGATTGTGTAACAGCCGTTCCTTCTTAGAAACTGAATTAGGACACAGAGAAGGAACAATGATTTCCTGGTTAATATTCTTATTAGAAACCACTTTCGGAAGGAAACCAGGTTTTGTACGCAAAACAACCTTATCTGCATGAAACACCAGATAGGGTGAATTAGACAATTCTGTAACTTTCCAAGATAATCACTTAATATCTATGGAATATAAAGGTTCAAACGGAACCCCTTGAAGGACAGAAAGAACTAAATTTAGACTCCATGGAGGAGCCACAGGTTTATAGACAGGCTTGATTCTGACTAAAGCCTATGCAAACGCTTGAGCGTCTGGTACTTCCGCCAGACGCCTGTGAAACAGAATAGATAGAGCAGATATCTGTCCCTTTAAGGAACTAGCTGACAATCCTTTCTCCAATCCTTCTTGGAGAAATGACAAAATCCTAGGAATCCTAATCTTACTCCACGAGTAACCCTTGGATTCACACCAACAAAGATATTTCCGCCATATCTTATAGTAAATGTTCCTGGTGACAGGTTTTCTAGCCTGGATCAAAGTATCTATAACTGATCCAGAGAAACCACGCTTAGATAGAATTAAGCGTTCAATCTCCAAGCAGTCAGCTGCAGAGAACTAGATTTGGATGCTTGAATGGACCTTGAATTAGAAGATCCTGCCTCGATGGCATTGTCCATGGTGGAACAGATGACATGTCCACTAGGTCTGCATACCAAGTCCTGCGGGGCCACGCAGGTGCTATCCAAATTACCGAAGCCTTCTCCTGTTTGATTCTGGCTACCAGACGAGGGAGAAAGGGAAACGGTGGAAAAACATAAGCCAGATTGAAGGACCAAGGCGCTACTAGAGCATCTATCAATGCCGCCTTGGGGTCCCTGGACCTGGATCCGTAAAGAGAAAGTTTGGAGTTCTGACGGGACGCCATCAGATCCAACTCTGGAATACCCCATAGCTGGGTAAGCTGAGCAAAAACCTCCGGAAGGAGTTCCCACTCCCCCGGGTGAAAGGTCTGACGACTCAGAAAATCCGCCTCCCAGTTGTCTATTCCTGGGATGTGAATTGCAGATAGGTGGCAGGAGTGATCCTCCGCCCATTTGATGATCTTGGATACTTCCTTCATCGCTAGGGAACTCTTTGTTCCTCCCTGATGATTGATGCACGCTACAGTCGTGATGTTGTCCGACTGAAACCTGATGAACCTGGCCTCCGCTAGTTGAGGCTATGCCTGGAGCGTGTTGAATATCACTCTCAGTTCCAAAATGTTTATCGGGAGAAGAGACTCTTCCCGAGACCATAGGCCCTGAGCTTTCAGGGAGTCCTAGACCGCACCCCAGCCTAACAGACTGGAATCGGTCGTGACAAAGATCCCCTCTGGTCTGCGGAAGCACATTCCCTGAGACAGGTGATCCTGAGACAACCACCAGAGAAGATAATCTCTGGTTTTCTCGTCCATTTGCATCTAAGGAGACAATCTGCATAATCCCCATTCCACAGTTTGAGCATGCACAGCTGCAGTGGTCTGAGATGAATTCTGGCAAAGGGAACAACGTCCATTGCCGCAACCATTAACCCGATTACCTCCATGCACTGAGCCACAGAAGGCCGAGGAACAGAATGAAGAACTCGGCAAGTAGTTAAAAGTTTTAACTTCCTGACCTCCGTCAGAAATATTTTCATCTCTACCGAGTCTATTAGTGTTCCCAGGAAGGGAACCCTTGTGAGAACTTTTTTTTTTTTCGACGTTCACCTTCCACCCGTGAGACCTTAGAAAGGCCAGAACTATTTCTGTATGAGCCTTGGCTCTTTGAAAAGACGACGCCAGAATTAATATGTCGTCCAGATAAGGTGCTACTGCAATGCCCCGCGGTCTTAGTACCGCTAGAATGGACCCTAGCACCTTTGTGAAAATTCTTGTCCAGAAAGGCGAACCTTAGGAACTGATGGTGATCTTTGTGGATAGGAATATGTAGGTACGCATTCTTTAAATCCACGGTAGTCATATATTGATCTTCCTGGATCAATGGTAAGATTGTCTGAATGGTTTCCATTTTGAATGATGGAACTCTGAGGAATTTGTTTAGAATTTTTAAATCCAGGATTGGCCTGAAAGTTCCTTCCTTTTTGGGAACTACAAACAGGTTTGAATAAAAACCCAGTCTTTGCTCTGCAGTTGGAACTGGGTGTATCACTCCCATCTTTAGAAGATCTTCTACACAGCGTAAGAACGCCTGTTTATTTGTCTGGTCTGAAGACAAACGAGAAATGTGGAACCTTCCCCTTGGGGGAGAGTCTTCGAATTCTAGAAGATACCCATGAGCAACAATTTCTAATGCCCAGGGATCTGGAACATCTCTTGCCCAAGCGTGAGCAAGAGAGAAAGTCTGCCCCCTACTAGATCCGGTCCCGGAGAGGGGGCTACCCTTTCATGCTGTCTTGGTAGCAGCAGCAGGCTTCGTGGCCTGTTTACCCTTGTTCCAGCCCTGCAAAGGCTTTTATGTTGCTTTGGGCTGGGAAACGTTACCCTCTTGCTTTGCGGATGCAGAGGTTGAAGCAGGTCCGCTCCTGAAGTTGCGAAAGGAGCGCAAATTAGCCTTAAAAGGTCTATCTTGTGGAAGGGCATGGCCCTTTCCTGATATTAAGTAATTTTGTTTTGGACGACACGTCAGCCGACCATGATTTGAGCCAGAACGCTCTTCGCGCCACAATGGCCAAACCAGAATTTTTCGCCGCTAATTTAGTTAATTGTAAAGCGGCATCTGTAATGAAAGAATTAACCAGCTTTAGAGCATGAATTCTATCCATGACTTCGTCATATGAAGTCTCCCTCTGGAGCGCCTCAACCAAAAAGCTGCTGCAGTAGTTACAGGAATAATGCAGGCAATTGGTTGAAGAAGGATACCTTGTTGAACAAATATTTTCTTTAGTAACCCTTCAAATTTGTTATCCATAGGATCTTTGAAAACACAACTGTCTTCTATTGGTATAGTTGTGCGCTTAGCTAGTGTTGAAACTGCTCCCTCTACCTTAGGGACTGCCTGCCACGCGTCCCGCCTGGGGTCAGTTATGGGGAACATTTTCTTAAAGATGGGGGGGGAACAAAAAGGTACGCCTGGTCTCTCCCACTCCCTAGTCACAATATCCGCCACCCCCTTAGGGATCGGAAACGCATCAGTGTATACAGGGACTTCTAAAAACTTGTCCATTTTACACAATTTTTCTGGGACCACCATAGGGTCACAATCAACCAGCGTAGCTAAAACCTCCTTAAGCAGTACGCGGAGGTGTTCCAGCTTAAATTTAAACGCTAAGAAATCTGATTCTGCCCGCTGAGAAATTTTACCTGCGTCACGGTACAACAGATAAATTATCCAAAACTTCTGATTGCTCATCCTCTGTTCTTAAAACTGAGCTATCACGCTTTTTAGGAAAAACAGGCAGTTTGGATAGAAATGCTGCAAGGGAATTATCCATGACTGTTGCTAATTGTTGCAATGTAATAGGGGCCAATGTGCTAGAGGTACTAGGCATCGCTTGCGCGGTCGTAACTGGTGTCGACACATGGGGAGAGGAAGGAGGGCTATCCTCATTACCTTCCGTTAAAGAATCATCTTGGGCAACATTTTTAAGTGTCACCGCATGGTCTTTAAAATGTTTGGATATGTTAGCACACTTTAAACACAAATGTAAAAGGGGGGACCGCCATGGCTTTTAAACACATAAAACAAGGTCTATCTGTAGGCTCAGACATATTAAACAGACTTAGACAGCACTCAAATACAGAAAAATAAAATTTTTGAAAAAACAGTACTGTGCCTTTAAATAATAAAAAGCGCATACTTTTTTACTAAACCTCCAAAAATCATCCAATCTTTATGAAATTTTCACCATATGATCCTAATGCTTTGAAATGATTGCACAGTAAATTTCAAGTCAATTAACCCCCTACTGCCCAAACCGGAGCAAATTAACCATGCCACAGCCTTTGCTGTGTCCTACCTTCCTTGGGGATTAGTTTTGATCGAAAATAAACATCTCTGAAGTCCTCAAGTAATCTTTGGACCCTTCACATGTATCTGCATGAAGCTGTTTGTAAAAAACAACTGCGCAACTGAGGCGCGAAATTCAGGCCCCCTCCATCTTCCCTCAGGAGTTTGTGGGGCCTTCCCAAGCCAAAATAGGTGTCTAAATATATGCCATGCGGAATAAAACCCCAAAAAGTGTTATAAATGCAATATAAAAAAATTGTATAATCTCAGATTATCTTAATAAATAATCAATTGCCCCTTAACAGTGTCCACCAGTGTTTTGAGCCCTTACAAATAAGCCTTCCATCTATACTAAGTCTCAGAATATGGCTTACCTTTCCCACATGGGGATTCTGTCAGTCTTCTAGCATTACTAAGTCTTGACTAGAAAAAAATGACTGAAACATACCTTAAAGCAGTTAAGCCTGCAAACTGTTCCCCCCAACTGAAGTTTTCCTGTACTCAACAGTCCTGTGCGTGGGAACAGCAATGGATTTTAGTTACAAGGTGCTAAAATCATTTTCCTCTCAGCAGAATCTTTATCATTTTCTGCCTCAGAGTAAATAGTACAAACCGGCACTATTTTAAAATAACAAACTTTTGATTGAAGAAATAAAAAACTACAAACTAACACCACATTCCCTTTACACTCCCGTGGAGATGCTACTTGTTAGAGCGGCAAAGAGAATGACTGGGGGGCGGAGCCTGAGGGGAGCTATATGGACAGCTCTGCTGTGTGCTCTCTTTGCACTTCCTGTAGGGATTGAGAATATTCCCACAAGTAAGGATGAATCCGTGGACTGGATACACCAATGTAAGAGAAAACTGTTTTGTTTTGCACATAACATATTTTTTAGCCCCTAAAGTGAACTTTTCAGCAGAGCCTCCATGAAAGTGCGTCTTCTCCCATTGCTGACTGACTCCGCCCCCTCTTTGTATAACTTTTAAAATATTATGTCATATCCTTAAGTATCCCATCTATTTTATATTATCGGGTGATTAACAGACACTAAGCAAAAGTTAAAATTAGCTTTTAAAAAATTAGAGGCATAGCTCCAGGAATCCAGGAAGTAAATCTATGTATATTACTTAAAGTCTATAACAAACCTCTATTTATAATAGTTGAATACAGGATATAATACTAGTGCAGTTATTTACGGTTTTCCTTGTTTCATTTTTAAGTGATTAACTCTGCTACATATCTGTCCCTAATTGGCTTTATACCATACAAACTGCAAGACAATGCATTTTATACTAACTTTATGACCATTGCTAGCCTTGTCTGCAGACTAAAGCCCAGATTGGCTCCTCTAAATGGTGGGTGGAGTTTGGTTATTGAAAAATAATTGCAGTAAACAAGGAAGTTATAGGATTGGCCTGAAAGGAATATACTTCTTAAACTGCATAGAAAGGATACATTTCACCACTGTGATTGCTGTTATAAAGAGGATAGAATACATAGCTATGTGAAAAGAGGAATAACTGAACTATCCATGCCATGCAGGGTAGATTGAGAGACCCTGTCCCATCACTTTATAAAGAAGAAGAAAATCTAGCTAATCAGCCCCAAGTGGTGGTACATCTAATGGACTTTTTGACTGAGGTAGGTGCCAAAAGACAAAAAAGTTGTGTGCAAAAGACCCTCTAAACAAAATAAGAGGATTACATATTCACTAGACTGACTTGTGTAGCTTAAAAGGACATAAAAAACAAAATTGTATTTCATCATTCAGATAAAACATACAATTTTAAACAATTTTCCAACTTACTTCTTTTATCAAATTTTCTTTGTTTTCATGTTCTTTTTTGTTGAAAAGGGGATAGTTAAGTTCAGGACGTGCACGTGTCTGCAGCATTTTATGGCAGCAGTTTTACAATTGTGTTATACATTGGCAAGTAAACGCTACCTATCTAGATATCTCTTCAACAAAGAATAACAAAAGTACAAAGCAAATTTGATAATACAGGTAAATTGGAAACTTTTTTTAAATTGTATTCTCTATCTGAATCATGAAAGAAAAAAATTGGGTTTAATGCTCCTTACAGCTGGCACACAAAAGGCTGATCATGGTCCTAAAACACAAAACACAAATTTCTGATAAGGGATATTCACTTACATGGCATTATGTTAAAAGAGACATAGTTAGTCCGGAGAAACAAAATAAAGTACAAGCCTCTTTATATGTAAATTAACTTTTTTTTTTTTAATTTGGGCTACAATGTCAAATATAGCAAGTATGAATATGAAAAAAAGGAGGAAACTTTGCTAATGTGTACGTAGAGCTTTCCCAAATAATCCCTCCTCCAGCGCACTCAACACAAGAGGGAAATGCAGCCTGGAAGATTCATACGTATAAACAAGCAAGGGCAGGGGTCTCAGTGCAATTAAATAATGTGCCTCCTTTACAAATGATTCAGAGAAAAAAATTAAAACAACAAGAAATTTAGTTAGACAAATCAAAGAAGCGCTAGTCAATGGGTCAAGGGAGGTTTACAATGTCTCCTATCATAAACCTGCTAAACAGTATGTTCCTACACCAAGCTATCAGCTAAAAGTGCAGTATCATATATTATATATATATATATATATATATATATATATATATATATATATATATATATATATATATATATATATAAAAGGTATTTAATTCATTGACAGATAGAAACAATAGATACGAGGCCTATTTATCATATGTCTTTCAGACCTGGTCCGACAGACATCGCTGAATGCGGAGAGCAATACGCTCTCCGTATTCAGCATTGCACCAGCAGCTCTTGTGCAATTGTATCAATTGTATTCAAACACTTAATTGTAACAGTTTAGTAATACTCATAAAATAACGGGGTTTTTTTTAATATAAACAGTATACAATTTTTTTTTAGAAGGTATAAGATCAGAAATTAATTCATTATTTTTAAAAACACTCCATACTGGGTGTAGAGATTTTGTTAAAAGTTTTTTTCTAAAAGGAATACATGTTTTAGGGAATAAATTCAGAAAAAAAAATGTATTCCTTTTAGAGAGAAAAAACTTAACAAAATCTCTACACCCAGTATAGAGTGTTTTTAAAAATATTGAATTAATTTCTGAACTTTTATCTTATAAAATAAAGGTTTTTTTTTTAATATAAACTGTATACAATTTTTTTTAGGAGTATTACTAAACTATTAAATTTAAATTATTAAGTGTTTGAATAAAATTGATACAATATTTGGATTTAGGGAACAGTAGTTTTTTTTTTTTTTTAAATGTTAATGTCTACTATTAATTGTATTGATGTATTTTAAAACATTATATACTGTATGTATAACCACTTTTGATTGTAAATGCTGAAATTACTTTGCTAAAATGTATATAAGGAAGTCGTATGCAATAGAGGAATTTAGCTTGAGAAATAAGGGAGACCTCAGAAACGCGTTGCTCAATTGTTGTTATTTAAGTTTGGCCCTAAGGAGCGCCAGTAGGAGCGGGTACAGCAGGGGAATCACTAACGAACAGTTTGATGCAAGGTGCAGCACACAAACCTTGCAGCCATAACTAAATATCCCCTAAAAGGCTAAAGACTGAGAGGATAAGTATTGAGTCTGGGTCTGTACCTTAAAATTACAGCTCAACATCACTACCGTTAATGCTCAGGACAGCAAATCCACAGGATTGGAATCCACACCACACGGTGTAAGTACTTGAATACACCATTGTGTTAAAGACTTTACTGCTTGTAACGGGACTTTTTTCTGTCTCTTTCTTGTTTCTAGAAGCAATCTCTGTTTGGAAGCATCACTATTGGGGCTTCAATTAATTTTAAATGCTTTAATATTCATTGCTTGGCTTTGGTATGATATGTATTTATTATTGTATTTTATTTGAATGTTTTATGAAGTGTATGCACCTACTTATTGTTTCTATCTGTCAATGAATTATATAACTTTTTTTTTTATATACTTATAATATATGATACTGCACTTTTAGCGAAAAGCTTGCTGTAGGAACATACTGTTTAGCAAGTTTATGATAGGAGACATTGTAAACCTCCCTTGACCCATAGACTAGCGCTTCTTTACTTTGTCTAACTAAATTTCTGGAAGATTCAACAAACTGCTGCAGGAGAAGAGCATAGCCATGTGAAGCTACTTTATTAGAGATATATATTTTTTTCCACATGATTTTGATAGAGTATGCAATTTTAAACAACTTTCCAATTTAATTCTTTTATCTATTTTGCTTCGTTCACTTGGTATCCATTGTTGAAAAGTATACCTAGGTAGGCTCAGGAGAAGCAATGTACAACTGAGAGTTACCTGCTGATTAGTGGCTTTACATATGTCATCAGCTCATGTGATGTGTTCAGCTAGCTCCCAGTAATGCATTGTGGCTCCTTTAACAAAGGAAACAAAGAGAATGAAGTGAAATTGATCAAATAAGTAAAAACTACCACTAGGAGGAGACAGATTCCCAAATCCAAAGAGCTATATATAACCCCTACCACCTCTACAGCAGTTTGTCTGACGTATAGCAAAAAAGGAAGAGATAAATATAAAGAGCAAAATAAAGGAGTAAGGAAAAAGATGTGCCAAAACATAAAAAAACAACACCAAAAGCAGGGTAGGGTTTAATGAACTCTTACCACCATGGAAGAAATTAATTTATCAGGTAAGTATGAGTCCACAATCCATTATTCCTGGGAACCAATACCAAAGCTGTGGAGAGTCCACAATTAATAAAAAGATAGGGTGGGATAAGAAACATATTTTTGTATAAGGAAACTAAACCCACACCCTAAAAAGAAAGTAGATAAAACATTTTATATTTTCCCCAAGTACTTAAAAACAAGCCACAGGAAAAATTAACCAGAAACAACAGCCTGAATGACCTTTCTACCTTATAGCTGCCCCAGAAGAAGCGTAAACATCAAAATGGTAGATATTAGTGAAAGACGGGATGGATGTAGCTTCCTTGCAAATCTGGTCAACGGAAGCTTAATTCTTGAAAGCCCAAGAAGTAGCTACTGATATAGTAGAGTGGGCAGTAATCCGATTAGGAGTCTGTAAGCTTCATGAATCAAAAGCTTTAACCAAGAAGCCAAAAAAACAGCAAAAGCTTTCTGGCCTCATTTAGAACCAAAAAAATTAACAAGCAAACTTGAAGTTTGTCTCAAATAATTGGTAACATCAACATAATACTTTAAATCTCTAACTACATCCAGATTGTGAAGAAGCCTCTCTGAAGAATTTTTAGGATTAGGACACAAAAAAGGGATAACAATTTCTCTGCTTAGATTCTCTGAGGATACAAGTTTAGGAATAAAATCAAATTTGGTTCTTAAAACTGCCTTACCTTGATGAAAAAACAATTAAGGAGAATCACAAGAAAGAGCAGAAAGTTCAGAAACCCTTCTAGCAGAGGAGATAGCCAGCAGAAATAGGACTCTCCAGGAAAGAAACACAATGTCCAACTTATGCATAGGCTCAAATGGAGCAGCCTGCAAAAACGTTTACTACTAGATTCAAGCTCCAAGGTAGTGAAATGTATTTAATAGCAGGCTTAATACCCACCAAAGCCTTAACAAAACCATGATTATCAGGAAGATTAGCAATCTTCTTGTGAAACAAAACAGAAAGAGCAGAAATCTCACCTTTTAAAGAACTGGCAGGGAAACCTTTATCTAAACCATCTATCAAAAATTGCAAAATTCTAGGAATTCTGAAAGAATGCCAGGAAAAACCATGATCAAGACAACATGAAATAACAGTTTTCCAAACTTTACAATACATCTTCCTGGTAACTGGCTTCCAAGCCTTTATAACTCAATCACAGACTGAGAGAAACCCATATGACTAAGAACTAACCATTCATTCTCCATGCCATCAAGTTTAGAGATTTCTGATGGAAAAATGGACCTTGACAAAGAAGGTCCGGCCATAGAGGAAGAGGCCAGGGAGGGCAAGATCCTTTTTCCTTGCAAAGTATATGGAACGAAGAGACCATCAACGAAGAGACCATCAGGTTTACCTCGGGGAGACCCCAAAGATCTACAATCTGATTGAACACATCCAGATGAAGTGACAATTCCCCTGAATGAAGACACTGACAACTGAAAAAATTTGCTTCCCAACAGACATTAAACATCTGAAATTAGACAGCAATTGACCTCTGCCCAAGATTTTTTTTTAAAAAAAACTTCCCTCATGGCTAAGGGACTGCAAGTCCCTTCTTGATGGATGACATAAGCCACGGCTGTGACATTGTCTGACTCGAACCGGAGAAAAGATTCTCCTTTCAGAAGGGGCCAAGCCTAAAGAGATCTGAAAATTGCACAAAGTTCTAAGAAACACGGTTATTCCCTGACCTCTGAAGGGCCCCAGAACCTTTGTAAAGATCCTTGAACTGTAGCCAGACCAAGCGGAAGAGCAACAAACTGAAAATGCTTGTCTAGAAAAGCAATCCTCAGAAACTGAAAATGATCCCTGTAAATTGTAATATGGACATTAACTGTCCTTGCTGAATGAAAGACAGAATGGACTGAATAGTCTCCATTTTGAAGGTTGAAACTCTGACAAACTTGTTCAAACCCTGAAACTTATCCGATAACCTTTGTAAATTATATAAGTCCAGGAATCTGACACTTTCCAAAACCATGCCTCCTGAAAGAGACTTAACCTGCCCCCTGCCAGAGAATCTGGATTGGAGGCCGCACGTTCATGCAGACTTGGAAGCAAGAGTTGACTTCTTGGCCTGTTTAGACCTGTTCCAATTTGAGCTTGGTTTCCAACCTGTGGGACCCTGCTTAATTATTATCTTAGGGCAGAAAAGCTCCCTTATCATAACTAGCAGTGGAAATAATAGAATCTAAATCTACCTAAAACTATTTTTTTACTTGAAAATAAATATTCAAGAGTCTAGACTTAGAAACTGCATGATTTTAACCATAAGGCTTGAATAGAAAGGTCAAAGACATGCTTTTAGCATTAATCCCAATGATATCCAAGATAGTATCTCCAATAAAGGAATTAGCACTTTTAAGCAAACCCAAAAGGTTAAGAAAATCTTTACTATCAGGATTATCTGAAATTTGATCAGAAAGACTATCCAAATAAATGGAAGCAGCTGCAGAAACATCAGCAATTGCTGGTCTGAAAAGATAACCTGCCTGCAGAAAGCCCTTTCTAAGAAAGGATTAAAGTTTCATATCCAAAGGATCTTTAAAAGAAGTGCTATCCTCTAAAGGGATAGTGGTACATTTACCCAAAGTAAAATGGCACCATCCACCATAGGGCCAGTTTCCCAAAGCTCAATATAAGAAGCAGGAGGAGGATACATTATTTTAAACCTTGCAGAAGGATTAAATGAATTACCAGGTTTAGACCATTCTTTAGAAATAATCCCAACTACAGCATCAGCCACTGGAAAAACCTTGAAAGTAATCTTAGCAGGATTAAAATAAGAATCTAAACAACTAGTAGACCCCTCTTCAGTAACAGAAACTGCTTTAATTTCAAAAGTAAGCAAAAACTCTTAATAAAGAACAAATGTGATCAATCTTAAAAAAAAGGAAGAAAAAGCAGGCTCTAAATCAGAGACAGGCCCCTGTTCATAATATAAAAACTCACCCTCAGAAGCCTCATTAGCCTCATGAGACACAGGAATATTGCTACTAGAAGGCCTATCTTGCACTCACCTTTGTCAGGGTTTTTTTCCCTGCTTTGTTTGCCATGTGCTGCTGGCAGCCATTTTACTCACCTCTCTTGCCGACTCTGGTGCATACTGTGTGATGATGCTCATTTCCTGCACTTATTATTTAAAGGGCCTCTGTTCAGTATGCTTTGCCTTTGCGTTGTCTCAGACCTGTTTGTGAGAGCTCCTGTGTATTACCTGGCTGTCTGACGTCCCTCCTGGTTCCTGATCCCTGGCTTGTTCCTGACTCTGCTGTTCTCCTTGTTACTGATTCCGGCTTGTCTGACTATTCGCTTTGGTTCCTGACTCGGCTCGTCTGACTACCAGCTCTGGTTTTGATTCCTGGTTTGTTATTTGTCCTGTGGACTTTTTAATATTTTTTGCTATTAATAAAGTTGTGATTATTTTTGCACTTCTCGTCTCAGTCTGATTCCTGGCACCCTGACATTACGCAAGGGCCATGAATCCTGATGGTGCTAATAATTTCCAGGATGCATGAACAGGATAATTTCCAGGATGCATGAACAGGATCACTGCTTGGATCAATTTGCACTAGCCCTGCAAACCCTGCTGACTCGCACTGCATATTTGGACCAGTGTCCCGCAAGTTATGGCTGCTCCTATTTCCGCTGGTGCGCCTAGACCTACCAGGAGCACGTCCAGTTCTGCACCTCTACCTCAGAGGGTTTTTGAACCAGGTGGGCATTTACTTTGAGATTTTACATCAGGCGTTTCCCTCTGACAGAGCTAAGGAGGGATTTCTCATCTCGTTACTCTCTGACACAGCTCTTGCCTGGGCTAATCCCTTGTGAGAGGCTAATAAACCTGTGATTTCAAATTACCCTGAATTTGTGGCCTCCTTTCGAAGGGTATTTGATGTTTTCGGCTCGCTCCTCCTCTGCTGCTAAACGACTCATGTCCAATCAGCAAGGTACAAGATCTGTTGCTCAGTATGCCATTGAGTTCCGTACCCTTGCCGCAGAGGTAGGTTGGAACAATGAAGCCCTTGTTGCCACCTTCTTTCATGGGCTCTCTGATGTGATGAAAGACGAAGTTGCTGCCAGAGATTTACCAGAAGATCTCGAGGCATTGGTGTCTATTTTGATCCTAATTGACATCAGACTAAGTGAGAGGCCCTCTTTCAAGGAGCGCTTGTGGAAGCCTCCTGTTCCGTTGTCTCCTATGTGTTCGTTCCCACCCATGCCTCCCTCTCCTCCCATGCCTCCTGGTCCCGAGCCACCAGGTACTGCTGAGCCGATGCAGTTGGGATTCACGCGTCTCTCCGCGGCGGAGAGGGCCTTTAGGAGGAGGGAGGGGCTCTGCCTGTATTGTGGGTTACAGGGCCACCTTTTGAAGTCTTGTCCTACATGGCCGGGAAACGCTCACACCTAAGGTCCTGTCGGGGGCAGACCTTTGGTGGTTTATCCTCGTCCCCGGAACCGCTAAAGGATAAACCTTTGGTCATGGTTGACCTTTCCTGGGTGGACTCCCCCATAGTCACCCAGGCTTTTGTTGACTCCAGTGCTGCGGGCTATTTCATTGACAGTGCTTTTGTATCAAAGCACTCCATTCCTGTTTTGCCTCGGTCCGTTCCGCTTGCTATTGAGGCCATTGATGGCAGGCCCCTTCAGCCCGCACTCGTTACTCGCGAAACTGCTCCGTTATCCATGACTGTTGGGGCTCTTCATTTTGAAACCCTCCAGTTCCAGGTGAAAAACTCTCCGCATTTTCCGGTTGTTCTGGGTTATCCCTGGCTCCAAAAGCACAATCCCAGAAATGTTGTTGTCGTCTGTGCAATGTATTTCCACTTGTCTTCGGAAACCAGTTAAAGTCTTGTGCACTTCTTCAGTATCTCAATTGACAGAGGAGTACCAAGAGTTCCTAGACGTTTTTGACAAGGTGCGTGCTGGTACGTTGCCGCCTAACCGGTCTTACGATTGTGTCAAAGACCTGCAACCAGGAGCCATTCCTCCTCGGGGCCGGGTTTACCCTCTGTCTGTTGCGGAGAATTGTGCTATGGAGGAGTATGTTGCCGATGCTCTGTTGCAGGGGATCATCCGCAAATCCTGCTCTCCTGCAGGGGCTGGCTTCTTCTTTGAGAAGAAAAAGGGTGGCGAGTTCAGACCATTCATCTATTATAGGGGTCTTAATCGTCTTACCATTAAGAATGTTTACCCTATTCCGCTCATTACGGAACTCTTTGACCGCCTCAAGGGAGCTACGGTCTTTACTAAACTTGATTTGAGAGGAGCGTACAATCTCGTTAGGATCAAGGAGGGCCACAAATGGAAAACAGCATTTAACACCAGGAGTGGGCATTATGAGTATCTTGTAATGCCCTTTGGCCTATGTAATGCTCCTTCTGTTTTCGAGGAATTTATTAAAGATGTCCTACGAGATATGTTGCAACAGTGTGTTGTGGTGTACTTAGACAACATCATCATACACTCACCCACACTTGAGGCTCATCGTTCTGATGTTACACGGGTTCTTCAGAGACTAAGTGAGAACGGCCTGTTTTGTAAACTCGAGAAATGTGAGTTCCATCAGACTCAAGTAACCTTCCTAGGTTATATTATCTCCGTTGCAGGGTTCTCCATGTATCCTGACAAGTTATCTGCAGTTCTGCAGTGGCCTCGCCCAGTTGGTCTTCGGTCTATTCAACGTTTTTTGGGGTTTGCCAATTACTATAGAAAGTTTATTAAAAAGTTTTCTTCCTTGGTCAAACCTATCACTGACATGACCCGTAAAGAGAATGATCCACTCTATTGGTCACCTACTGCCATTAAGGCCTTTGATAGTCTTAAGACTGCCTTTGCTGCCGCTCCAGTTCTGGCTCATCCTAGCCCTGTCCTGCCTTTCGTTCTTGAGATCGATGCATCTGAGACTGGAGTAGGTGCCCTCTTGTCTCAACGTCCTACGCCGGATGGTTCCATGCATCCGTGTGGTTTCTTCTCTAAGAAATTGTCTCCAGCGAAGTGCAATTATGAAATTGGCGACGGGGAATTATTGGCCATAATTTTGGCACTCAAGGAATGGAGGCATTTTCTCGAGGGTACTAGCGTGCCAGTGCTCATTCTTACTGACCACAAGAATTTAACTTATATATCTGAAGCAAAACGTTTGTCGACCGACAGGCCAGATGGGCGCTATTTTTGTCTCGGTTTAGTTATGTGGTCTCCTACCTGCCTGGTCGTAAGAATGTTAGGGATAATGCCCTCTCTCGACAATTTTCGCCTCTGTCCAAGGAGGAGTCTGTACCTACTCCAGTTATACCTCCTGACCATATTTTGGCTACCATACATACTAATTTGACTTCTCCCTTGGGGGAGGAGATCCTGGCTGCACAAACCAATGCACCTTCTGAGAAACCTAATGGTACATGTTTTGTTCCTGAGAATCTTCAAACTAAACTTTTGCACACTTACCATTATCCTAAAACCGCAGGTCACTCAGGCAAGAAATAAATGATTTGGTCTGTCACTAGATAATTCTGGTGGCCAGGTCTTCGTTCTGATGTTGCTGCGTATGTTGCCTCCTGCTCAGTTTGTGCACAGAATAAGACTCCTCGACGTCTTCCTGAGGGTCTTCTTCAACCTATTGCTAATGATGAACGTCCTTGGACACATCTTTCCATGGACTTCATTGTCAAGCTCCCTGTTTCCAATGGCAATATTGTTATCCTTATGGTGGTTGACCGTTTTTCTAAAATGTCACATTG
The DNA here is from genome assembly GCF_027579735.1 of Bombina bombina. Lineage (NCBI taxonomy): Eukaryota > Metazoa > Chordata > Amphibia > Anura > Bombinatoridae > Bombina > Bombina bombina. The sequence goes on along the minus strand of NC_069500.1, from coordinate 682,898,532 downwards.
CATTCCCTTGAAGAAGTTGCCTACCGCTCAGGAGCTTACTTCAATTTGTGCCCGGGAGGTCTTCCGTTTACATGGGTTACCCAAGGAGATAGTGTCGGACCGGGGTAGCCAGTTTGTGGCAGATTTTGGCGTTCCTTTCGTGCTCAAATGGGGATACAGCTTTCCTTCTCCTCTGCATATCACCCTCAATCCAATGGGGCTGCGGAACGGTCTAATCAAGCTCTGGAACAGTTCCTCCGTTGCTATGTCTCAGATCACCACAATAATTGGTCTGAACTGTTACCTTGGGCAGAGTTTGCTCGTAATAGTGCTATTAATGCTTCCTCCAACTTATCCCCGTTCATGGCGAATTATGGGTTTCAACCATCCTTGTTGCCCGATTCATTCATGTCTCAGGGTATTCCGGCTTTGGAGGAGCATCTCCGGCAACTCCGTTCCACGTGGGTGCAGATTCAGGATTGCCTTCATCGTTCTATGCAGCGCCAAAAGTTCCAGGCTGATTGTAGGCGTCTGCCCGCGTCTTCCTACCAGGTTGGTGAGAGAGTTTGGCTGTCCTCCCGCAACTTGAACCTTTGTGTGCCTTCCAATAAACTGGCTCCCCGTTTTGATGGTACTTTTCGAATACTCCCACGGGTCAATCCTGTGGCCTACGCTCTTGACCTTCCTCCTGCAATGCGCATCTCCAATGTTTTTCATGTCTCCCTCTTGAAACAATTGGTTTGTAATCGGTTTACCACTGTTTTGCCTCTCCCTGTCCTATCGTTGTTGACAACCATGAGGAGTATGAGGTCAGCAGCATTATTGTCTCTCGTATGTCCAGGGGCCGCATACAGTATTTGGTTCACTGGAGGGGCTACGGTCCGGAGGAGCATTCATGGGTTCCCTACTCTGATGTTCATGCTCCCGCCCTCCGTGCCTTCAATGCCCGTTTCCCCAATTAGCCTTCTGTCCTCCCGCGGGGGAGGGGTCGTTGAGGGGAGGGTACAGTCAGGGTTTTTTCCCTGCTTTGTTTGCCATGTGCTGCTGGCAGCCATTTTACTCACCTCTCTTGCTGACTCTGGTGCATATTGTGTGATGCTGCTCATTTCCTGCACTTCCTTTTATGACCAGACTGGTGTACATCATCAGTGTGAGACAGGATGTCATCACTTATTATTTAAACGGCTCTGTTCAGTATGCTTTGCCCTTGCGTTGTCTCAGACCTGTTTGTGAGAGTTCCTGTGTATTACCTGGCTGCCTGACGTCATTCCTGGTTCCTGATCCCTGGCTTGTTCCTGACTCTGCTGTTCTCCTTGTTCCTGATTCCGGCTCGTCTGACTACTCGCTTTGGCTCCTGACTCAGCTCGTCTGAGTATTCGCTTTGGCTCCTGACTCGGCTTGTCTGACTACCAGCTCTGGTTTTGATTCATGGCTTGTTATTTGTCTTGTGGACTTTTTAGTTTAATCTTTTCTTTATTTAGATGTTTCAAAAAATTATATAACAACAAAGAAACAAAAAGAAAATTACAAACAATCAAAATATTTCAAAGAATTTCCACAGAATATAAAATTACTGCTTTGTCATATTCGCATTTCTGTTCAAGTCCATCAGTTTCTGTTTACTTTCAGAGTTCAAATTTCCCAGAATTGTTTGTAACATCGAGGTATAGTACCACATAACATTAAGAGACATTCAGAGGCTCAGATTATTACGTCAACAAGTTGCTTACAAGATTGTTTATCTACAGTTTTCTTATCTTTAACAGTGAGACAGTTAGTTCTGCAAGATTAATATGTAGCTGTATTGCATTTACATTTCATTAGCACACAAGCCTATTCCTGTAGATCTCCCCTCTCCTCGGCTCTAGGATGGTAGTAGGAGTCCCAAAAGAACATCATTTCTGCAAAATAATCTAATCTACCTACTGTGTAATAATAGAATCTTTCTAATGATAAATTAGTTTTCATCTGCGCTATCCACAGTTACTGTTGGTTCTGCGTCTGATTTCCAAAGTCTAGGGATGACTTGCTTTGCACTACATATGGCTAATTGGAAAAGTGACGTGTATTGCTTGAAGGGGAATTTAGGGATAGTATGAAACAAGTATACCAAGGGGTCTAATGGAATGTTAAAATTCAGCAATTTACTCATCTCTGTGTAAATACTCTTCCACTAGTCTGCTATCTTGGGGCATTCCCACCATATGTGGAAAGGGGTTCCTTTTCCTGCACATTTTCTCCAACATCTATCAGATGCTTCAGGGAATATAAATTTCAACCTGTGAGGGGTAAGATACCAGAGGAGTAGGAATTTATAATTTGTTTCCAGTAGGGCTGCTGAATGTGCGGATCTAGCTGTGTTCTGAAAGATCTTTAGTCATTCTTATTCTGTAAGAGTGTAAGGAAGTTCTTTGTGCCAGGAATTGACTGTTGAAGTGTGTAAAGTCTCAAGAGGAGTAATTAGGAGTTGATATAGGAAGGAGACGGTGTGTGTCTGTGGGGAGTCCTGAGTGCAAAGTTTCTCAAGTGTGGTACGCTCTCTCGTAATTTGATGTTTGAGTTTGTGAGAGTCCACAAAGTGACTGAGTTGAAGGTATCTGAATCAGTGCGTGAATTGTGTGACTTCGTATTGTGGACTTTTTATTATATTTTGCTATTAATAAAGGTGTGATTATTTTTGCACTTCTCGTCTGATTCCTGGCACCCTGACAACCTTTTTACATTTAATTAAAGGCTGAATGTTTGCCAACATTTTTCACACACTGTAGCTTTAATATTAGGAGCAATTTGAGCGGGACATTCCTGTAAAAAAAAAACAGAAGGAGCAATAATACCTTTGGAAACAAGAGCAGCATTAGATTGGTCTGAATGCATCAACACATTAAGGCAAGAGTCACATAAGTATAAAGGAGGGTTAACCTCAGCCTGCTTACAATAAACACACTTAATACATGCAGAAAGGTGTTCAGAAATGTCAGATTCCAAAGGAGAATTAGGGACAGATTCAGAAGATTCTATAGTGAACAAACACAGAAATAATAAATAAAAAGAGCTCAAAGAGTATGAGCATACAATACTCTCTCCTGGGATCACAGCTATAGGTGTCAAAAAGTGCCAAAATGTGTTAATATGTGCACCCTCATGCATGCACCAATGTGCATAGTTGCATACCCATGAAAATTCGTAACTAATACCTAAGAGGTTAACCCAATATAGAACCCCTTAAATATGGGGTACAAATTAATCTGATCCCAGGCTATATATAGGTACTATATAAATCCATGTATGGGTTTTAAAATGAGTGTTAAAATTAAATAAAAAACACTTACCATACTTTACCTACAATGCAAAATAGCGGGGGAAAACAATCCTGTTCTGAAAACATATAAGCAGAGGATATACTATAGGAGTTAACAGTAAACCCCAAAGGAGGAGGCAAGAGACAAGTCCCTGTGACATCCTTTGGAGGATAGTTACTTAAATTTCTATGCAAAAGAAAAAACAAGACACAGACCAAACTTCCCTCTTGACAAACACTGCACTCTGTGGGGAAACCGGCTTCAATACAGTCCGAGAACCCCTCTCAAAGAAGCAATCATCAGCACACCACCATTCTTCACCGTTTCTCCAGTGGAGGCAAAGATAAGGCTAACTACCACTGAGGTGGGAGGTGTTATATAGAGCTCATAGGTTTGAGAAACTTTGCCTCCTCCTAGTGGTAGGATAGGTAATTCCCTGGAGTAATGGATCATGGACTCTTAACACCTTTATGAAAGAGATCTGTGTTGCATGTTGGAGCAGTGCTGGGAGAACTACTTGTCAAAAACATGTAAGTGTAGTTTGTGCAAGAGAGATGGGAGCAGAGTGTCACAAGAGAGAAAAACATAATTTATGCTTACCTGATAAATTTATTTCTCTTGTAGTGTATCCAGTCCACGGATCATCCATTACTTGTGGGATATTCTCATTCCCAACAGGAAGTTGCAAGAGGACACCCACAGCAGAGCTGTAATATAGCTCCTCCCCTAACTGTCATAGCCAGTCATTCGACCGAAAACAAGCCGAGAAAGGAGGAACCATAGGGTGTAGTGGTTACTGTAGTTTAAATTTAAAAATTACCTGCCTTAAAATGACAGGGCGGGCCGTGGACTGGATACACTACAAGAGAAATAAATTTATCAGGTAAGCATAAATTATGTTTTCTCTTGTTAAGTGTATCCAGTCCACGGATCATCCATTACTTGTGGGATACCAATACCAAAGCTAAAGTACACGGATGAAGGGAGGGACAAGGCAGGAACTTAAATGGAAGGAACCACTGCCTGTAAAACCTCTCTCCCAAATATAGCCTCCGAAGAAGCAAAAGTATCAAATTTGTAAAATTTTGAAAAAGTATGAAGCGAAGACCAAGTCGCCGCCTTGCAAATCTGTTCAACAGAAGCCTCATTTTTAAAGGCCCAAGTGGAAGCCACAGCTCTAGTGGAATGAGCTGTAATCCTTTCAGGAGGCTGCTGTCCAGCAGTCTCATAGGCTAAGCGGATTAAGCTTCTTAGCCAAAAAGAAAAAGAGGTTGCCAAAGCCTTTTGACCTCTCCTCTGTCCAGAGTAGACAACAAACAAAGCAGATGTTTGACGAAAATCTTTAGTAGCTTGTAAGTAAAACTTTAAAGCACAGACCACGTCCAGATTGTGTAACACAAGGATGGAACCACAATCTCTTGATTGATATTCTTGTTAGATACCACCTTAGGTAAGAACCCAGGTTTGGTACGCAGGACTACCTTATCCGTATGAAAAATCAGATAAGGAGAATCACATTGTAAGGCAGATAGCTCAGAGACTCTACGAGCCGAGGAAATAGCTACCAAAAAAAAAAAAAAAAGAACTTTCCAAGATAAAAGTTTATCTATGGAATGAAGAGGTTCAAACGGAACTCCTTGAAGAACCTTAAGAACCAAGTTTAAGCTCCATGGTGGAGCAACAGGTTTAAACACAGGCTTGATTCAAACTAAAGCCTGACAAAATGCCTGAACGTCTGGAACATCTGCCAGACGCTAGTGCAAAAGAATAGACAGAGCAAAAATCTGTCCCTTTAAGAAACTAGCTGACAATCCTTTTTCCAAACCTTCTTGGAGAAAAGATAAAATCCTAGGAATCCTGACCTTACTCCATGAGTAACCCTTGGATTCACACCAATAAAGATATCTACGCCATACCTTATGGTAAATTTTCCTGGTGACAGGCTTTCGTGCCTGTATTAAGGTATCAATAACTGACTCGGAGAAGCCACGCTTTGATAAAATCAAGCATTCAATCTCCAGGCAGTCAGCCTCAGAGAAATTAGATTTGGATGGTTGAAAGGACCCTGAAGTAGAAGGTCCTGTCTCAGATGCAGAGACCATGGTGGAAAGGATGACATGTCCACTAGATCTGCATACCAGGTCCTGCGTGGCCACGCAGGTGCTATCAGAATCACTGATGCTCTCTCCTGCTTGATCTTGGCAATCAGTCGAGGGAGCAGAGGAAACACATAAGCCAGGTTGAAAGACCAGGGCGCTGCTAGAGTATCTATCAGTGTCGCCTTGGGATCCCTGGACCTGGATCCGTAACACGGAAGCTTGGCGTTCTGGCGAGACGCCATGAGATCCAGTTCTGGTTTGCCCCAACGGAGAATCAGTTGTGCAAATACCTCCGGATGGAGTTCCCACTCTCCCGGATGAAAAGTCTGACGACTTAGAAAATCCGCCTCCCAGTGCTCTACACCTGGGATATGGATAGCTGATAGGTGGCAAGAGTGAATCTCTGCCCAGTGAATTATTTTTGAAACTTCTAACATCTCTAGGGAACTTCTTGTTCCCCCTCGATGGTTGATGTAAGCTACAGTCGTGATGTTGACCGACTGAAATCTGATGCACCTCAGAGTTGCTAACTGAGGCCAAACCTGAAGAGCCTTGAATATCGCTCTTAGTTCCAGAATATTTATTGGAAGGAGAGACTCCTCCTGAGTCCACGATCCCTGAGCCTTCAGGGAGTTCCAGACTGCACCCCAACCTAGAAGGCTGGCATTTGTTGTTACAATAGTCCAATCTGGCCTGCGAAGGTCATACCTTTGGACAGATGGACCCGAGATAGCCACCAGGGAAGAGGATCCCTGGTCTCTTGGTCCAGATTCAGTTGAGGGGCCAAATCTGTGTAATCCCCGCTCCACTGACTGAGCCTGCATAGTTGCAGCGGTCTGAGATGTAAGCGTGCAAACAGCACTATGTCCATTGCCGCTACCATTAAGCCGATTACTTCCATACACTGAGCCACCAAAGGGCGCGGAATGGAATGAAGAACCCGACAGGAATTTAGAAGCTTTGATAACCTGGACTCCGTCAAGGTAAATTTTCATTTCTACAGAATCTATCAGAGTCCCTAGAAAGGAAACTCTTGTGAGTGGGGATAGAGAACACTTTTCCTCGTTCACTTTCCACCCATGCGACCTCAGAAATGCCAGTACTACGTCCGTATGAGACTTGGCAATTTGGAAGTTTTACGTCTGTATCAGGATGTCGTCTAAATAAGGGGCTACTGCTATGCCCCGCAGCCTTAGGACCGCCAAAAGCGACCCTAGAACCTTTGTAAAGATTCTTGGGTCTGTAGCTAATCCAAAGGGAAGAGCTACAACTGATAATGCCTGTCTTGAAAGGCAAACCTGAGAAAACGATGATGATCTTTGTGTATCGGAAAGTGAAGATAAGCATCCTTTAGATCCACTGTAGTCATATATTGACCCTCCTGGATCAGTGGTAGGATGGTACGAATAGTTTCCATCTTGAACGACGGAACTTTGAGGAATTTGTTTAAGATCTTTAGATCCAAAATCGGTCTGAAGGTTCCCTCTTTTTTGGGAACCACAAACAGATTTGAGTAAAAACCCTGTTCCTGTTCCTCCTTTGGAACTGGATGGATCACTCCCATAACTAGGAGGTCTCGTACACAGTGTAAGAATGCCTCACTCTTTATCTGGTTTGCAGATAATTGTGAAAGGTGAAATCTCCCTTTTGGGGGGGAAGCTTTGAAGTCCAGAAGATATCCCTGGGATATAATTTCCAACACCCAGGGATCCTGAACATCTCTTGCCCACGCCTGGGCGAAGAGTGAAAGTCTGCCCCCTACTAGATCCGTTACTGGATAGGGGGTCATTCCTTCATGCTGTCTTAGATGCAGCAGCAGGCTTTTTGACCTGCATACCTTTTTTCCAGGTCTGGTTTGGTCTCCAGACCGTCTTGGATTGAGCAAAAGTTCCCTCTTGTTTATTATTAGAGGAAGTTGATGCCGCACCTGCCTTGAAGTTTCGAAAGGCACGAAAATTAGACTGTTTGGCCCTAGATTTGGACCTGTCCTGAGGAAGGGCACAACCATTTCCTCCCGTGATATCAGCAATAATCTCTTTCAAACCAGGCCCGAATAGGGTCTGCCCCTTGAAGGGAATGTTAAGTAGCTTAGATTTTAAAGTCACGTCAGCTGACCATGATTTAAGCCATATCGCTCTGCGCGCCTGTATAGCAAAACCAGAATTCTTAGCCGTTAGTTTATTCAAATGAACAATGGCATCAGAAATAAAATAATTGGCTAGCTTAAGTGCTCTAAGTTTGCCAAGTATGTCATCCAATGGAGTCTCTACCTGTAAAGCCTTTTCCAGAGACTCAAACCAGTACGCCGCAGCAGCAGTGACAGGGGCAATGCATGCAATGGGCTGTAGGATAAAACCTTGTTGAATAAATATTTTCTTAAGGTAACCTTCTAATTTTTTATCCATTGGCTCTAAAAAAGCACAACTGTCCTCGACAGGGATAGTAGTACGCTTTGCTAGAGTAGAAACTGCTCCCTCCACCTTAGGGACTGTCTGCCATAAGTCCCGTGTGGTGGAGTCTATTGGAAAAACAGAATTTATGTTTACCTGATAAATTACTTTCTCCAACGGTGTGTCCGGTCCACGGCGTCATCCTTACTTGTGGGATATTCTCCTCCCCAACAGGAAATGGCAAAGAGCCCAGCAAAGCTGGTCACATGATCCCTCCTAGGCTCCGCCTTCCCCAGTCATTCGACCGACGTAAAGGAGGAATATTTGCATAGGAGAAATCATATGATACCGTGGTGACTGTAGTTAAAGAAAATAAATTATCAGACCTGATTAAAAAACCAGGGCGGGCCGTGGACCCGACACACCGTTGGAGAAAGTAATTTATCAGGTAAACATAAATTCTGTTTTCTCCAACATAGGTGTGTCCGGTCCACGGCGTCATCCTTACTTGTGGGAACCAATACCAAAGCTTTAGGACACGGATGAAGGGAGGGAGCAAATCAGGTCACCTAGATGGAAGGCACCACGGCTTGCAAAACCTTTCTCCCAAAAATAGCCTCAGAAGAAGCAAAAGTATCAAATTTGTAAAAATTTAGTAAAAGTGTGCAGTGAAGACCAAGTCGCTGCCTTACATATCTGATCAACAGAAGTCTCGTTCTTGAAGGCCCATGTGGAAGCCACAGCCCTAGTGGAATGAGCTGTGATTCTTTCAGGAGGCTGCCGTCCGGCAGTCTCGTAAGCCAATCTGATGATGCTTTTAATCCAAAAAGAGAGAGAGGTAGAGCGAAAATGAGACTCTGCCTATGATTAGGGAAAGCCCCTAGAGAATAAGGTGTCCAATACAGTGCCTGCCGGTTATTTTACATAATTCCCAAGATTAAAATAATTCCTCAAGGCTATGAAGTATAAAATATGCTTATATATAACTCGTTTTAGCCCAGAAAATGTCTACAGTCTTAAAAGCCCTTGTGAAGCCCTTTTTTTCTTTATGTAATAAAAATGGCTTACCGGATCCCATAGGGAAAATGACAGCTTCCAGCATTACATCGTCTTGTTAGAAATGTGTCATACCTCAAGCAGCAAAAGTCTGCTCACTGTTTCCCCCAACTGAAGTTAATTCCTCTCAACAGTCCTGTGTGGAAACAGCCATCGATTTTAGTAACGGTTGCTAAAATCATTTTCCTCTTACAAACAGAAATCTTCATCTCTTTTCTGTTTCAGAGTAAATAGTACATACCAGCACTATTTTAAAATATCAACGGAATGTAAGGGTTCAAACGGAACCCCCTGAAGAACTGAAAGAACTAAATTGAGACTCCAAGGAGGAGTCAAAGGTTTGTAAACAGGCTTGTTGATTGAATAATAAAAACTACAGTTAAACACCAAAAAACTCTAAGCCATCTCCGTGGAGATGTTGCCTGTACAACGGCAAAGAGAATGACTGGGGAAGGCGGAGCCTAGGAGGGATCATGTGACCAGCTTTGCTGGGCTCTTTGCCATTTCATGTTGGGGAGGAGAATATCCCACAAGTAAGGATGACGCCGTGGACCGGACACACCTATGTTGGAGAAACATTTTTCTAAAAATAGGAGGGGAAGAGAACGGCACACCTGGTCTATCCCATTCCTTATTAATAATTTCTGTAAACCTTTTAGGTATTGGAAAAACATCAGTACACACCGGCACTGCAAAGCATTTATCCAGTCTACAAAATTTCTCTGGCACTGCAATGGTATCACAGTTATTCAGAGCAGCTAAAACCACGCGGAGGTGTTCAAGCTTAAATTTAAATGTAGAAATATTAGAATCAGGTATCTTTCCTGAGTCATTAACATCACCCACTGACTGAAGCTCTCCTTCCTCAGCTTCTGCATATTGTGAGGCAGTATAAGACATGGTTCTTAAAGCGTCAGTATGCTCTGCATTTGGTCTCACCCCAGAGCTATCTCGCTAACCTCTAAGTTCAGGTAGTCTGGCTAATACCGCTGACAGTGTATTATCCATGACTGCCGCAATGTCTTGCAAAGTAAACGCTATGGGCGCCCTAGATGTACTTGGCGCCATTTGAGCGTGAGTTCCTTGGGCGGGAGTCAAAGGGTCTGACACGTGGGGAGAGTTAGTCGGCATAACTTTCCCCTCGTCAGATTCCTCTGGTGATAATTTTTTTAAAAACAGAATATGATCTTTATTGCATAAAATGAAATCAGTACATTTGGTACACATTCTAAGAGGGGGTTCCACCATGGCTTTTAAACATAATAAACAAGGAGTTTCTTCTATGTCAGACATGTTTATACAGACTAGCAATGAGACTAGCAAGCTTGGAAAACACTTTAAATCAAGTTAACAAGCAAATATAAAAAATGGTACTGTGCCTTTAAGAGAAACAAATTTTGTCAGAATTTGAAAAACAGTGAAAAAATGCAGTAAATCAAACAAAATTTTTACAGTGTGTATAATAGGCTAACAGAGCATTGCACCCACTTGCAAATGGATGATTAACCCCTTAGTTCAAAAAAACGGATCAAAAAAAAGAAATAGACGTTTTTTTGTTTGTTTGTTTTTTTTTTTTTTTTTTTTTTTTTTTAACAGTCACAACCAACTGCCACAGCAAGCTGTGTTCCTACCTTCTCCAATAAACGACTTTGGAAAGCCTTTGAGCCCTTTAGAGATGTCCTATAGCATACAGGGGACTCCTGAGGGAAGCTGGATGTCACAGTTTGTAATTTTAACTGCACCAACTGTAACTTTTATACTATAACAGTGGAAAGCCTCAGTAAAACTGTTTCTAGTCAAAATTTAAGCCAGCCATGTGGAAAAAACTAGGCCCCAATAAAGTTTTATCACCAATGCATATATAAAAACGATTAAACATGCCAGCAAACGTTTATATTGCAATATCATAAGGGTATTACCCCTGGGAGTAAGCATGATACCAGTCGTTATTAAATCACTGTATTCAGGCTTAACTTACATTAATCCGGTATCAGCAGCATTTTCTAGTGTTTTCCATCTCTAGAAAAAATTATAACTGCACATACCTGATAGCAGAATAAACTGCACGCCATTCTCTCGCTGAAGTTACCTCATCTGTGTAATCCCCTCAGACATATGTGAGAATAACAATGGATCTTAGTTACAACCTGCTAAGATCATAGAAACCTCAGGCAGATTCTTCTTCTATTTACTGCCTGAGATAAAATAGCACAACTCCGGTACTATTTAAAAAACAAACTTTTGATTGAAGAAAATAAACTAACTATATTTAACCACTCTCTCCTACAACATCCTAGCTTGTTGAGAGTTGCAAGAGAATGACTGGCTATGACAGTTAGGGGAGGAGCTATATTACAGCTCTGCTGTGGGTGTCCTCTTGCAACTTCCTGTTGGGAATGAGAATATCCCACAAGTAATGGATGATCCGTGGACTGGATACACTTAACAAGAGAAATTATGCCTACAGGAGTTTTATACTTTGGAGGGAGAACCTCCAATCCTATTCTCAGATCTGAACTGTAAGAAAAGGGTATATAAACCAACACTATGCATGTATAGAGTGTACTAGAAAATATCTCTAAGCACTAAAGTGGCAGGAGGCATGGTAAGACCCTTGCAGTTGAAAAAACCTAGTCTAAAATGATCTTCATATAAAGTAAGCTTACACAAAAGAAAAAAAAATATGAAGAAGAGAAAACGAAACTGACGGGAAGTGACAACTGCTTTATGCCTGAACGAATGAACAGTAGAAGCCTATGAAGATGGCACATAAGACATCACTAAAGAAACAAAAAAACATAATTTATGCTTACCTGATAAATTCCTTTCTTCTGTTGTGTGATCAGTCCACGGGTCATCATTACTTCTGGGATATAACTCCTCCCCAACAGGAAATGCAAGAGGATTCACCCAGCAGAGCTGCATATAGCTCCTCCCCTCTACGTCAGTCCCAGTCATTCGACCAAGAATCAACGAGAAAGGAGTAACCAAGGGTGAAGTGGTGACTGGAGTATAATTTAAAAGATATTTACCTGCCTTAAAAACAGGGCGGGCCGTGGACTGATCACACAACAGAAGAAAGGAATTTATCAGGTAAGCATAAATTATGTTTTCTTCTGTTATGTGTGATCAGTCCACGGGTCATCATTACTTCTGGGATACCAATACCAAAGCAAAAGTACACGGATGACGGGAGGGATAGGCAGGCTCATTATACAGAAGGAACCACTGCCTGAAGAACCTTTCTCCCAAAAATAGCCTCCGAAGAAGCAAAAGTGTCAAATTTGTAAAATTTGGAAAAAGTATGAAGCGAAGACCAAGTTGCAGCCTTGCAAATCTGTTCAACAGAGGCCTCATTCTTAAAGGCCCAAGTGGAAGCCACAGCTCTAGTGGAGTGAGCTGTAATTCTTTCAGGAGGCTGCTGTCCAGCAGTCTCATAGGCTAAACGTATTATACTACGAAGCCAAAAAGAGAGAGAGGTAGCAGAAGCTTTTTGACCTCTCCTCTGTCCAGAATAAACGACAAACAGGGAAGAAGTTTGGCGAAAATCTTTAGTTGCCTGCAAGTAGAACTTGAGGGCACGAACTACATCCAGATTGTGTAGAAGACGTTCCTTCTTTGAAGAAGGATTTGGACACAAGGATGGAACAACAATCTCTTGATTGATATTCCTGTTAGTGACTACCTTAGGTAAGAACCCAGGTTTAGTACGCAGAACTACCTTGTCTGAGTGAAAAATCAGATAAGGAGAATCACAATGTAAGGCTGATAACTCAGAGACTCTTCGAGCCGAGGAAATAGCCATTAAAAACAGAACTTTCCAAGATAACAATTTTATATCAATGGAATGAAGGGGTTCAAACGGAACACCCTGTAAAACGTTAAAAACTAAGTTTAAACTCCATGGCGGAGCAACAGCTTTAAACACAGGCTTGATCCTAGCTAAAGCCTGACAAAAGGCCTGGACGTCTGGATTTTCTGACAGACGCCTGTGTAACAAGATGGACAGAGCTGAAATCTGTCCCTTCAATGAACTAGCTGATAAACCCTTTTCTAAACCTTCTTGTAGAAAGGACAATATCCTAGGGATCCTAACCTTACTCCAGGAGTAACGTTTGGATTCGCTCCAGTATAGGTATTTACGCCATACTTTATGGTAAATCTTTCTGGTAACAGGCTTCCTAGCCTGTATCAAGGTATCAATAACCGACTCAGAAAAACCACGTTTTGATAAAATCAAGCGTTCAATTTCCAAGCAGTCAGCTTCAGAGAAGTTAGATTTTGATGTTTGAATGGACCCTGTATCAGAAGGTCCTGTCTTAGAGGTAGAGACCAAGGCGGACAGGATGACATGTCCACTAGATCTGCATACCAAGTCCTGCGTGGCCATGCAGGCGCTATTAGAATCACTGATGCTCTCTCCTGTTTGATTTTGGCAATCAATCGAGGAAGCAGCGGGAAGGGTGGAAACACATAAGCCATCCCGAAGTTCCAAGGTGCTGTCAAAGCATCTATCAGAACCGCTCCCGGATCCCTGGATCTGGACCCGTAGTGAGGAAGTTTGGCGTTCTGGCGAGACGCCATGAGATCTATCTCTGGTTTGCCCCAACGTCGAAGTATTTGGGCAAAGATCTCCGGATGAAGTTCCCACTCCCCCGGATGAAAAGTCTGGCGACTCAAGAAATCCGCCTCCCAGTTCTCCACTCCCGGGATATGGATTGCTGACAGGTGGCAAGAGTGAGACTCTGCCCAGCGAATTATCTTTGATACTTCCATCATTGCTAGGGAGCTTCTTGTCCCTCCCTGATGGTTGATGTAAGCTACAGTCGTGATGTTGTCCGACTGAAACCTGATGAACCCTCGAGTTGTTAATTGGGGCCAAGCCAAAAGGGCATTGAGAACTGCTCTCAATTCCAGAATGTTTATTGGAAGGAGACTCTCCTCCTGATTCCATAGTCCCTGAGCCTTCAGAGAATTCCAGACAGCGCCCCAACCTAGTAGGCTGGCGTCTGTTGTTACAATTGTCCAGTCTGGCCTGCTGAATGGCATCCCCCTGGACAGGTGTGGCCGATAAAGCCACCATAGAAGAGAATTTCTGGTCTCTTGATTCAGATTCAGAGTAGGGGACAAATCTGAGTAATCCCCATTCCACTGACTTAGCATGCACAATTGCAGCGGTCTGAGGTGTAGGCGTGCAAAAGGTACTATGTCCATTGCCGCTACCATTAAGCCGATCACCTCCATGCATTGAGCTACTGACGGGTGTTGAATGGAATGAAGGACACGGCATGCATTTTGAAGCTTTGTTAACCTGTCTTCTGTCAGGTAAATCTTCATTTCTACAGAATCTATAAGAGTCCCCAAGAATGGAACTCTTGTGAGAGGAAAAAGAGAACTCTTCTTTTCGTTCACTTTCCATCCATGCGACCTTAGAAATGCCAGAACTAACTCTGTATGAGACTTGGCAGTTTGAAAGCTTGAAGCTTGTATTAGAATGTCGTCTAGGTACGGAGCTACCGAAATCCCTCGCGGTCTTAGTACCGCCAGAAGGGCACCCAGAACCTTTGTGAAGATTCTTGGAGCCGTAGCCAATCCGAATGGAAGAGCTACAAACTGGTAGTGCCTGTCTAGGAAGGCAAACCGTAGATACCGGTGATGATCTTTGTGAATCGGTATGTGAAGGTAAGCATCTTTTAAATCCACTGTGGTCATGTACTGACCCTTTTGGATCATGGGTAAGATTGTCCGAATAGTTTCCATTTTGAACGATGGAACTCTTAGGAATTTGTTTAGAATCTTTAAATCTAAGATTGGCCTGAAAGTTCCCTCTTTTTTGGGAACCACAAACAGGTTTGAGTAGAACCCTTGTCCTTGTTCCGACCGTGGAACCGGATGGATCACTCCCATTAATAACAGATCTTGTACACAGCGTAGAAACGCTTCTTTCTTTATCTGGTTTGTTGACAACCTTGACAGATGAAATCTCCCTCTTGGGGGAGATAATTTGAAGTCTAGAAGGTATCCCTGAGATATGATCTCTAGCGCCCAGGGATCCTGAACATCTCTTGCCCAGGCCTGGGCGAAGAGAGAAAGTCTGCCCCCCACTAGATCCGGTCCCGGATCGGGGGCTCTCGGTTCATGCTGTCTTTGGGGCAGCAGCAGGTTTCCTGGTCTGTTTGCCCTTGTTCCAGGACTGGTTAGGCTTCCAGCCTTGCCTGTAACGAGCAACAGCTCCCTCCTGTTTTGGTGCAGTGGAGGTTGATGCTGCTCCCGTTTTGAAATTCCGAAAGGGACGAAAATTAGACTGTCTAGCCTTAGCTTTGGCTTTGTCTTGAGGTAGGGCGTGGCCCTTACCTCCTGTAATGTCAGCGATAATTTCTTTCAAACCGGGCCCAAATAAAGACTGCCCCTTGAAAGGTATATTAAGTAATTTGGACTTAGAAGTAACATCAGCTGACCAGGATTTTAGCCACAGCGCCCTACGTGCCTGGATGGCGAATCCTGAGTTCTTAGCCGTAAGTTTGGTTAAATGTACTACGGCCTCCGAAATGAATGAATTAGCTAGTTTAAGGACTCTAAGCCTGTCCGTAATGTCGTCTAGCGTAGATGAACTAAGGTTCTCTTCCAGAGAATCAATCCAAAATGCTGCCGCAGCCGTAATCGGCGCGATACATGCAAGGGGTTGCAATATAAAACCTTGTTGAACAAACATTTTCTTAAGGTAACCCTCTAATTTTTTATCCATTGGATCTGAAAAAGCACAGCTATCCTCCACCGGGATAGTGGTACGCTTAGCTAAAGTAGAAACTGCTCCCTCCACCTTAGGGACCGTTTGCCATAAGTCCCGAGTGGTGGCGTCTATTGGAAACATCTTTCTAAATATTGGAGGGGGTGAGAACGGCACACCGGGTCTATCCCACTCCTTAGTAACAATTTCAGTTAGTCTCTTAGGTATAGGAAAAACGTCAGTACTCGCCGGTACCGCAAAGTATTTATCCAACCTACACAGTTTCTCTGGTATTGCAACGGTGTTACAATCATTGAGAGCTGCTAAAACCTCCCCTAGTAATACACGGAGGTTCTCCAATTTAAATTTAAAATTTGAAATATCTGAATCCAATCTGTTTGGATCAGAACCGTCACCCACAGAATGAAGCTCTCCGTCCTCATGCTCTGCAAGCTGTGACGCAGTATCAGACATGGCCCTAGTATTGTCAGCGCACTCTGTTCTCACCCCAGAGTGATCACGCTTGCCTCTTAGTTCTGGTAATTTAGACAAAACTTCAGTCATAACAGTAGCCATATCTTGTAATGTTATCTGTAATGGCCGCCCAGATGTACAAGGCGCCATGATATCACGCACCTCCCGGGCGGGAGATGCAGGTACTGCCGCGTGAGGCGAGTTAGTCGGCATAACTCTCCCCTCGCTGTTTGGTGAAATTTGTTCAAATTGTACAGATTGACTTTTATTTAAAGTAGCATCAATACAGTTAGTACATAAATTTCTATTGGGCTCCACCTTGGCATTGGAACAAATGACACAGATATCTTCCTCTGAGTCAGACATGTTTAACACACTAGCAATAAACTTGCAACTTGGTTATAATCTTTTTTAGCAAAAACGTACTGTGCCTCAGAGAGGTACTAAACGATTAAATGACAGTTGAAATAATGAACTGAAAAAACAGTTATAGCATCAAACCTTAAAACAACACAACTTTTAGCAAAGGTTTGTTCCCATAGTAAAATAACAATAATTAAATTTGACATAAAAATTACAGAGCAACGTTTTTATTCACAGTCAATAAAAAATTCTCACAGCTCTGCTGAGAGAATCTACTTCCCTCTAAAGAAGTCTGGAGACCCCTGAGATCTGTCGGAGATGAACCGGATCATGCAGGAAATATAAGAGTAACTGACTGGAAATTTTTGATGCGTAGCAAAGAGCGCCAAAAACGGCCCCTCCCTCACACACAGCAGTGAAGAGAAACGAAACTGTCACAATTAGAACTAAACAACTGCCAAGTGGAAAATAATGCCCAAATATTTATTCACTCAGTACCTCAGAAATGTAAACGATTCTACATTCCAGCAAAAACGTTTAACATGATAAATACTTATTAAAAGGATTAGTGACTTTTAACAGAGTAGTTCCGGTGAAATACCATCCCCAGAATACTGAAGTGTATACATACATGTCATTATAACGGTATGGCAGGATTTTCTCATCAATTCCATTCAGAAAATAAAAACTGCTACATACCTCAATGCAGATTCATCTGCCCGCTGTCCCCTGATCTGAAGCTTTTACCTCCCTCAGATGGCCGAGAACAGCAATATGATCTTAACTACTCCGGTTAAAATCATAGTAAAAAACTCTGGTAGATTCTTCCTCAAACTCTGCCAGAGAAGTAATAACACGCTCCGGTGCTATTGTAAAATAACAAACTTTTGATTGAAGTCATAAAAACTAAGTATAATCACCATAGTCCTCTCACACATCCTATCTAGTCGTTGGGTGCAAGAGAATGACTGGGACTGACGTAGAGGGGAGGAGCTATATGCAGCTCTGCTGGGTGAATCCTCTTGCATTTCCTGTTGGGGAGGAGTTATATCCCAGAAGTAATGATGACCCGTGGACTGATCACACATAACAGAAGAAAATAATTATATTCTCCATATAGGAGCAGCAGTTGGTAAAAACTTACAGAGAAATAGAGTTAAATTATATTTATTGGCATCCAAATATAGAAGCAGACCAAAATCCTTCACTCAGTCTTCTATTATAGAACATACTAGATGTATATCTAGTGATGTATATATGAATGGAGCTAGAACTCAGACAAGACACAGAGTATATTAAGGGATAAAAACAGCGCCAAACTAAGAGAATAAATCTGTATGGAGTTCCCTTAGAAACATATTAGCCTGTTTTTTTAAGTACACTTTTTTCTTGTAGGCTTCACTTTCCATCTGAGTGAGTAGAGGCCTTCAAAGCACAACCACAGTTTATTAGGGGCCACTAATGTCAGCAGCATACTAACTAGAAACCCAAATGCTTGTAGACAACCCTGACAAAAGAAAGTGTTGTTTGACTCTTGCAAAAGCCATAGAAGGAGTGATAACAGTCAGAGTACAACATTAAACATAGTTGGAATTAGACCTGGAGCTGAAAGCAAGCGGACACAAAGGAACACTGAAAACATCTGAGAAGTTTTTCAATTGATATGAAGTACCCAATCATGGAATATATACCATCACAAGATTTGTTGTTTAAAAAAGCAGAGAAACACATGCATAAGCTAAAATATATATTTTGTGAACTATTCTGTTTTGTTTACATGAAATATGCTTTCATATGGGGTGTGCTTGCTACTGGTGCTCTTCTCAAACTTTAAGAAATTAAGTTATAAATGTGAAATTAAATTCTTACCATAGCCAAGCAATAAATGTTTTATACTGTAGTTCCTGAGGATCATCTTTTCCATATTTCAGCTGCATCTCAAGCTCTGCTTGTCTTCCCTGTGAATCCAAATGCATGAAAAATAAGTGAATCTCTACATAATTTATATCTGAGATCAGAAATGAAAATTGGACTAATACATTTACCATAAGCCTCAATATATCTTCATATATATGAATACAGCATTTTGGCCCATGTAGAAATACCCAAAGTATCTGTTTTTGGACTCAATTGACAAGATTGGAATCTACCCCAGAAAATCTAATCTTGATTAAACCACCATGTCTTTACAAACACACGCATACCTGTAAAACAGCATGGTATGTCCTGGACATAAAACTAAGCCAGGACTGTGGGAGCAGGATAGAGCGATGCCATTCAGATGACTGGATGTTAACCTGCAAAAAAGATATGCAAATATATTCATTATATTTATAAACAGCTTTTATAGACATCTCAGATTTATTTAAATCATAAGTTATTATACCATATTCTATGTTAAATGTAATTAATAATATTGCAGTTTATGAATTAAAGAGAAGAATAGTATGGCTAATATATAGAGGTAGTATAAACTGTGTAAAGCACTTCCCTTGATAGAGATCGCTGCCAGCCCAGGTCCTCCTCAACCGTATACAGGATAATAGATGCAGATATGGCGGCGCTGTATCTCTGGGGATGGAGCTGAATATCCCTTCTTGCTTCTCCGGCCAAATAAAACTTCTTAAACCTCCAAATGAAAGTAGCCCAGAATAGTGCAGTAACGTCACACAACGGGGTACGCCAAATGGAAGATACTCACAAGATTTCAAGTGAAGGTCAGCTTTTATTACCGGAATCACCCGCAAGACATCAATGGGATACAACTTCATAAAAGTTTATTTAAAACAATTTTAAAAGACCTACGCGTTTCAGCAAATAAAATTGCCTTTTTTAAGAGCAAATCAATAGTGTGCAAAATTAGCTGTGACTTCCTAGCATTCTAACACGTTTTATAGTGTCTTTAACCCTGCCTACCTACCCCTGAACACGCCCATTGCACAGGTGTTCTGGGGTGGTTTACATCAAAGTCAATCTATCCTTTTGTTAGGATGGGAGTCAAAGCTTTTAAAATTCTGTTTTAATAAACTTTTATGAAGTTGTATCCCATTGATGTCTTGCTGGTGATTCCGGTATTAAAATCTGACCTTCACTTGAAATCTTGTGAGTATCTTCTATTTGGCGTACCCCTTTGTGTGACGTTACTGCACTATTCTGGGCTACTTTCTTTTGGAGCTTAAAGAAGTTTGATTTGGCCGGAGAAGTAAGGAGGGATATCCAGCTCCATCCCCGCCATATCTGCATCTATTATGAATTAAAGAGACAGTGCATGCATAGTTAAAACATGTTTAATTTAATTCATTAAATATAAAACAACACTCAAATACAATAAAAATTATACTTGCACTAAAAAAGCATAAGGGATGATGTCTCCCAACAGTTGCCTGTCTGGCCAAACAATGTGTTTCAGAGCCACCCCCTTCTGTAGGACAGCTGCTAGTAGTTACATGTAAATATAGTTTTTTTTATAATTATCTTCTGGTTTTATACATATATTAGTTTAGTCACTCTTTTTCTTAAACTATAAAATAATGCACTATTTGCAACATTCACAGCTAGAGAGAAGTTAAATAGAATTTCCATCATCCTTTAAAATATAACAATATCCATATCATCCTTCAAAACAAAATACCAAAATCATTCTGTCATTTAATGACCCACTCTTACATGCCCTGTTAAAGAAACGGCCTTGTCAATATAAGTTATGCGAGTATGAGTCATACATTTGACACTGGTATGCATGGGTGCTAGTGCCATCACTGACATTTAAGAAGCAAAAAAGGGGGCAAAATGTGTACGCAGTCCTTACTAATGCGATAGGGGTAATAAATAACTGAAAAATCAAAAAAGAAAAAACAACATTTATGCTTACCTGAGTCCACGGATTCATCCTAACTTGTGGGATATTGTCCTTCCTGAAAGGAAGTAGCAAAGAGAGCACCACAGCAGAGCTGTCTATATAGCTCTCCCCTTAACTCCACCCCCCAGTCATTCGACCGAAGGCCAAGGAAGAAAAGGAGAAACTATAAGGTGCAGAGGTGACTGAAGTTTACATAAAAAAATACTATCTGTCTTGAATAGACAGAGCGGGCCGTGGACTCGGTACATCGCAAAAGAAAGAAATTTATCAGGTAAGCATAAATTTTGTTTTCTTTTGCATGATGTACCGAGTCCACGGATTCATCCTAACTTGTGGGATACCAATACCAAAGCTTTAGGACACGGATGAAGGGAGGGACAAGACAGGAACCTAAACGGAAGGCACCACTGCTTGCAAAACCTTTCTCCCAAAAATAGCCTCCGAAGAAGCAAAAGTATCAAATTTAGAAAATTTTGAAAAGGTATGAAGTGAAGACCAAGTCGCAGCCTTACAAATCTGTTCAACAGAAGCATCATTTTTAAAAGCCCATGTGGAAGCTACCGCTCTAGTAGAATGAGATGTAATTCTTTCAGGAGGCTGCTGTCCAGCAGTCTCATAAGCCAAACGGATGATGCTTTTCAGCCAAAAGGAAAGAGATGTCGCCGTAGCCTTTTGACCCCTACGCTTTCCAGAATAAACAACAAACAAAGAAGATGTTTGACGAAAATCTTTGGTTGCCTGCAAATAAAATTTCAAAGCACGAACCACGACCAAGTTGTGCAACAGACGTTCCTTCTTAAAAGAAGGATTAGGACACAGAGAAGGAACAACAATCTCTTGATTGATATTCCTGTTAGTAACAACCCAGGCTTGGTACGCAAAACCACCTTATCAGCATGGAACACAAGATAAGATGAGTCACATTGTAATGCAGATAGTTCCGAAGATCTTCGAGCTGAAGAGATAGCAACTAGGAACAAAACTTTCCAAGATAAAAGCTTAATATCTATGGAATGCATGGGTTCAAACAAAACCACCTGAAGAACTCTAAGAACTAAATTTAGACTCCATGGCGGAGCAATAGGTTTAAACACAGGCTTAATTCTAACTAAAGCCTGACAAAAAGCCCGAACGTCTGGAACATCTGCCAGACGCTTGTGCAATAAAATAGACAGAGCAGATATCTGTCCCTTTAGGGAACTAGCTGATAATCCTTTCTCTAATTCCCTCTTGGAGAAAAGACAAAATCCTAGGAATCCTGATTTTACTCCAGGAGAAGCCTTTGGATTCGCACCAAAAAAGATATTTACACCATATCTTATGATAAATTTTCCTGGTAACAGGATTTCGAGCCTGAATCAAGGTATTTATGACTGACTCAGAGAAACCCCGCTTTGATAGAATCAAGCGTTCAATCTCCAAGCAGTCAGTTGCAGAGATATTAGATTTGGATGCTTGAATGGACTTTGAATCAGAAGGTCCTGTCTCAATGGCAGAGACCATGGTGGAAGGGATGACATGTCCACCAGGTCTGCATACCAAGTCCTGCGTGGCCACGCAGGCGCTATCAAAATCATTGATGCTCTCTCCTGTTTGATTCTGGCAATCAGACGTGGAAGGAGAGGGAAAGGTGGAAACACATAAGCCAGGTTGAACGACCAGGGTACTGCTAGAGCATCTATCAGTACAGCCTGAGGATCCCTTGACCCCTGGAGCCGTAACGAGGAAGTTTGGCGTTCTGACGAGACGCCATCAGATCCAACTCTGGTGTGCCAATAGCCGAACCAGCTGAGCAAAGACCTCCGGATGGAGTTCCCACTCCCCCGGATGAAAAGTCTGACGACTTAGAAAATCTGCCTCCCAGTTCTCTACACCTGGGATATAGATCGCTGACAGATGGCAAGAGTGAGCCTCTGCCCATTGAATTATCCTTGAGACCTCTATCATCGCTAAGGAACTCTTTGTTCCACCCTGATGATTGATATAAGCCACAGTCATGATGTTGTCCGACTGAAACCTGATGAATCTGGCCGAAGCCAGCTGAGGCCATGCCTGGAGAGCATTGAATATCGCTCTTAATTCCAGAATATTTATCGGTAGGAGAGCCTCCTCCCGAGTCCACAAACCCTGAGCTTTCAGGGAATTCTAGACTGCACCCCAGCCCAGAAGACTGGCATCTGTCGTCACTATAACCCATTCTGGCCTGTGGAAACACATTCCCTGGGACAGATGATCCTGTGACAACCACCAAAGTAGAGAGTCTCTGGTCTCTTGATCCAGATTTATCTGAGGGGATAAATCCGCATAATCCCCATTCCACTGATTGAGCATGCATAGTTGCAGTGGTCTGAGATGCAAGCGAGCAAACGGAACTATGTCCATTGCAGCTACCATTAGTCCGATTACCTCCATACACTGAGCCACTGACGGCCGAGGAATGGAATGAATAGCTCGGCAGGTGGACAAAATCTTTGATTTCCTGACCTCCGGAGGGCGGAGCTAGCCAGCAACAAGAGCAGAAGCAGTTTCCAGCAGCTCTGCTCAGATATTGTCAATAATCGGCTCTGATATTTTCAGCTAAACTTGCCCTAATCCCAGCCTGGGGACAGCTGTATGGTGAAGAGGACCACTTTTTCTGAAAGTCCGCAAGTTTTGAGGAAGATCGTAGAGGGCCGGTTTAGAGAACCAGGGAAAAAGTAGGAAAGGCCGCGGTCGCGGCCTACACCGGACCCCAGCTTGAAAGTCGCCACCACCAAAAAAGGATATTCAGATTGGATTAAATCTGGTGGCTTCAGCGGACATACACCTTAAGAATAGGGTAAGAGCCCATTACTTTTATACCTAATTATTGCCTAAGTAAGACACAGCACCCAGAGCTCACAGACCTAAGCTACAGTGGTCTCAAGGCAATCGGAGGTGAAATATAGATAAGACACACTTAGAGTGAGTACTGGCTTACTCAGGGGACTTGTACATTATAACTATATCATAAGCTGTGTGGCAAGAAGATACAGGAGAGGGGATTGTGGCGGGAAAGTCGCCATTTTTTCTCAACCTACACGTATAACATCTGCATCAAAACCCTCATAACTGTGCAAAAGTATCTATAGTGGTTGGGGTGTTTATTTACTGAAACTCTTTATATTACCATTGGAAAGACTGCTAATCAACTAGCCTGTGCAACGTTATAAAATACCACTATACAACAGTTTGGAGTTCTTGAAACTTTAGAATTAATTAGAGTTCTGTCTCTCTCCCCACCCCCTTTCCTGCCATCCTCTGTGGTGGTGGGTCATATCCCCAATTCCCTGCTCTGTGATCGTCCTGTGAGGACAAAATCCCTGGGGAGGGAGACTTTATGGCAGGGCAAACCTAAGCAATTGACAGTACTTAGGAGGAGTGTTTGCTACAGTTAAAGGACTTTACAGACACCGGTGGCTTCCTCCCTAGCCCTGCAGGAGTTAGTTGGGCCTGGGATGCCAAGGGAGCAGCACTCACTAAGCCTTAAAAACTGGCACCCTTTAGGTACATGCTGATTCATCTGTTGCAACCTGTTAAATATAGCGGCATGGAGCTGAATTAAAAGCATAATTTTCAAGCGGACTGAGTGGGGACCCTCTCCTATTCATTTATAACAAGTGCATTGATTGCTGTGGCTAGCCGGCGCTTTGTC
Source organism: Bombina bombina (assembly GCF_027579735.1). Classification (NCBI taxonomy): domain Eukaryota; kingdom Metazoa; phylum Chordata; class Amphibia; order Anura; family Bombinatoridae; genus Bombina; species Bombina bombina. The sequence continues at coordinate 682,874,613 of NC_069500.1, read as the reverse complement.
AATAATTATTGATTTTTGGTTCCTGTTCCTCGCTGTGATTCATCTAGTTTGACATGATGAAAGGAAGGAATCAGTCAGTCAAAGAATGTCTCTCTAGATTTCCTGACCTCCGTCAGAAATATTTTCATGTCCACCGAGTCTATCAGAGCCCCTAGAAATGAAACTCGTGTGAGGGGGTAAAGAGAACTCTTTTTTTACATTCACTTTCCACCCGTGAGACCTTAGAAAGGCCAACACTAAGTCCGTGTGAGACTTGGCTAGTTGGAAGGATGACACTTGAATTAGAATATCGTCTAGATAAGGCGCCACTGCTATGCCCCGTGGCCTTAGAACCGCCAGAAGGGACCCTAGCAGCTTCGTGTAGATTTGCGGCGCCGTGGCCAACCCGAAAGGAAGAGCCACAAACTGATAATGCTTGTCCAGAAAGGCGAACCTGAGGAACTGGTGATGATCTTTGTGGATAGGAATGTGTAGATACGCATCCTTTAAGTCCACGGTGGTCAAATATTGACCCTCCTGGATCAATGGTAAGATAGTCCGAATGGTCTCCATCTTGAAAGATGGAACTCTTAGGAATTGGTTCCCTCCTTTTTGGGAACTATAAACAGATTGGAGTAGAACCTCTGCCCCTGTTCTGCTTTTGGAACTGGGCAGATCACTCCCATGGTAAAAAAGTCTTCTACACAGCGTAAGAACGCCTCTCTTTTTGTCGGGTTTACAGACAATTGAGAAAGATGGAACCTCCCCCTTGGAGGGGAATCCTTGAAATCTAGAAGGTATCCCTGGGTTACAATTTCTACTGCCCAGGAATCCTGAAGTCTCTTGCCCAGGCCTGAGCAAAGAGAGAGAGTCTGCCCCCTACTAGATCCGGTCCCGGATCGGGAGCTACCCCTTCATGCTGACTTAGTGGCAGCAGCAGGCTTTTTGGCCTGTTTACCCTTGTTCCAAGCCTGATTAGGTCTCCAGAATGGCTTGGATTGAGCAAAGTTCCCCTCTTGCTTTGTAGCAGGGGAAGAGGTATAGGGACCACTGTTGAAGTTTCGAAAGGAACGAAAATTATTTTGTTTGGTCCTTGTCTTATTTGACTTATCCTGAGGGAGGGTATGAACCTTCCCTCCAGTAATGTCTGAAATGATCTCTTTCAATGCAGGCCCGAATAGGGTCTTACCTTTGAAAGGGATGGACAAAAGCTTAGATTTAGATGACACATCAGCTGACCAGGACTTAAGCCATAACGCTCTACATGCTAAAATGGCAAAACCTGAATTCTTAGCCTCTAATTTAGCAAGATGAAAAGCGGCGTCTGTAATAAAAGAATTAGCCAACTTAAGAGCCTTTATTCTGTCCAAAATATCATCTAGTGGGGTCTCCATCTGAAGAGCCTCTTCTAGAGCCTCAAACCAAAAGGCAGCTGCAGTGGTTACAGGAACAATGCACGCTTATAGGTTTAAGAAGAAAACATTGATGAACAAAAATTTTCTTTAGGAGACCCTCTAATTTTTTATCCATAGGATCAATGAAAGCACAACTGTCTTCAATAGGTATAGTTGTACGCTTAGCCAGGGTAGAAATAGCTCCCTCCACCTTAGGGACCGTCTGCCATGAGTCCTTTATGGTGTCAGAAATGGGAAACATTTTCTAAAAAACAGGAGGGGGACAGAACGGAATACCTGGTTTATCCCACTCCTTAGTAACAATGTCCGAAATCCTCTTAGGGACCGGAAACACATCAGTGTAAACAGGAACCTCTAAATATTTGCCCATTTTACACAATTTCTCTGGAACTACAATAGGGTCACAATCATCCAGAGTAGCTAAAACCTTCCTGAGCAATAAGCGGAGATGCTCTAGCTTAAATTTAAATGCCGTCATATCTGAATCTGTCTGAGGGAACATCTTTCCTGAATCAGAAATCTCTCCCTCAGACAGCAAATCCCTCATCCCTACTTCAGAACATTGTGAGGGAATATCGGATACAGCTACTAAAGCGTCAGAAGGCTCAGCATTTGTTCTTAACACACAGAGCTACTGCGCTTCCCTTGCAACCCAGGCAGTTTAGATAAAACCTCTGTGAGGGTAGTATTCATAAGTGAAGCCATATCTTGCAAGGTGAAAGAATTAGATGCACTAGAAGTACTTGGCGTCGCTTGTGCGGGCGTTACTGGTTGTGACACTTGGGGAGAACTAGCTGGCAAAACCTGATTTCCTTCTGTCTGAGAATTATCTAATGCCAAACTTTTATAAGTCAAAATATGCTGTTTGCAATTTATAGACATATCAGTACAAGTGGGACACATTCTAAGAGGGGGTTCCACAATGGCTTCTAAACAAATTGAACAATGATTTTCCTCAGTGTCAGACATGTTTAACAGACTAGTAATAAAGCAAGCAAGCTTGGAAAACACTTTATATAATGAAAAAAACACAATTTGCAAAAACGGTACTGGGCCTTTAAGAGAAAAAAACAGAATTTATGCTTACCTGATAAATTTCTTGATAAAGCCAGAGCACCTGGCGAAACATGTCGATCTGAGTGTGATTCTTTGCTGCTATCAAAGGAAAAGCAACTACTACCTGCGTACACATAAGTACTAAAGTGCAGGTCATATAAGATTAGAGGTGACTTGCGCAAGTTTAACCCCTTAATGACCGAGGACGTGCAGGGCACGTCCTCAAAAAAAAGGCAGTTAATGCCTGAGGACGTACCCTGCACGTCCTCGGTGTGGAAAGCAGCTGGAAGCGATCCTGCTCGCTTCCAGCTGCTTTCCGGTTATTGCAGTGATGCCTCGATATGGAGGCATCCTGCAATAACGCTAGATGGCCATCCGATGCAGAGAGAGCCACTCTGTGGCCCTCTCTGCACCGGACATCGATGGCCGGTATCGTTGGTGGGTGGGAGCCGACTTGGGAGGCGGGTGGGCGGCCATCGATGGGCCGGGTAATGTAGAGGGGGGCGGGATCGGGGGCAGAGCCGATGGGGGCGCGCACGCGTGCACGGGGGCGGCGGGCGGGCGCGTGCACAGGGCGGGAGCGGGTGGGAACGCTACACTACAGAAAATATAACTGTTTAAAAGTTTGAGAAAGGGGTATATTTATGGCAAAAAATATATAAATCGATGGTATCTAGGAGGGGGTGGGGGGTTGGTTTTTGGTGGGGCAGGGTGCTACACTACAGAAAAGGGGAAAAATTTAAAAATCACCAATTTTATTCTAAACTGGGTACTGGCAGACAGCTGCCAGTACCCAAGATGGCGGCCATTAAGACAGGGGGAGAGTTAGAGAGCTGTTTGGTGGGGGATCAGTCAGTTTGGGGGCTAAAGGGGGGTCCTACAGAGCAGCATATGTAAATATGCCTTTTCTTTTTTAAAAAAAAGCCCAAATATAGCTTTTATTTTAGTACTGGCAGTTTCTGCCAGTACTTAAGATGGCGGGGACAATTGTGGGGTGGGGGAGGGAAGAGAGCTGTTTGGGAGGGATCAGGGGGTCTGATGTTTCAGGTGGGAGGCTAAGCTCTACACTAAAGCTAAAATTAACCCTGCAAGCTCCCTACAAGCTACCTAATTAACCCCTTCACTGCTAGCCATAATACGTGTGATGCGCATTTAGCGGCCTAAGTACCAAAAAGCAACGCCAAAGCCATATGTGTCTGCTATTTCTGAACAAAGGGGATCACAGAGAAAAATTTACAACCATTTATGTCATAATTGCACAAGCTGTTTGTAAATAATTTCAGTGAGAAACAAAAAGTTTGTGAAAAAGGGAACTTTTTTTTTTATTTGATCGCATTTGGCGGTGAAATGGTGGCATGAAATATACCAAAATGGGCCTAGATCAATACTTTGGGTTGTCTGCTACACTAGAATAAAGCTAAAATTAACCCTACAAGCTCCCTACAAGCTCCCTAATTAACCCCTGCACTGCTGGGCATAATACACGTGTGGTGCGCAGCGGCATTTAGCGGCCTTCTAATTACCAAAAAGCAATGCCAAAACCATTTATGCCATAATTGCACAAGCTGTTTGTAAATAATTTCAGTGAGAAACCGAAAGTTTGTGAAAAAGTGAACGATTTTTTTGTATTTGATCGCATTTGGCGGTGAAATGGTGGCATGAAATATACCAAAATTGGCCTAGATCAATACTTTGGGATGTCTTCTAAAAAAAAATATATACATGTCAATGGATATTCAGGTATTCCTGAAGGATATCAGTGTCCCAATGTAACTAGCGCTAATCTTGAATAAAATGGTTTGGAAATAGCAAAGTGCTACTTGTATTTATGGCCCTATAGCTTGCAAAAAAAGCAAAGAACATGTAAACATTGGTTATTTCTAAACTCAGGACAAAATTTAGAAAATATTTAGCATGGGTGTTTTTTGGTGGTTGTAGATGTGTAACAGATTTTGGGGGTCAAAGTTAGAAAAAGTGTGTTTTTTCCATTTTTTCTCATATTTTATAATTTTTTTTACAATAAATTATAAGATATGATGAAAATAATGGTATCTTTGGAAAGTCCATTTAATGGCGAGAAAAACGGTATATAATATGTGTGGGTACAGTAAATGAGCAAGAGGAAAATTACAGCTAAACACAAACACCGCAAAAATGTAAAAATAGCCTTGGTCCCAAACGGACAGAAAATGGAAAAGTGCTGTGGGTTAAAAAAAAGACCTCGTAAATTGTGGAGACTGCCTTCAGCATATGGGCACAAGTAAGCCAGACTGAGACCGGGGTCACAAGGTGATTCTCCTTTCTGCTACTGCCTTCTATCAGTAATCGTTTGGAAGCACAGAAACAAAGCCGCCATCAGAATTGGGAGTCAGATGATACATCGAAGATAATACCAGCTTATCGTAAGGGTAAGAAAATCTCGCTATGAACTACATTCTCCCATATATATATAGAAATATTTGGAGCTACTATCGAATTTAAGTCACGGACTAGTTTACATACTTGAAGGTTTAAACCTGTGCCATTTACCATTCACACAGATCTGTAACATAGCCATTGTGGGGAAATTGCAATAAAAACGGAACTTATATCCAATACCACTCTGACGGATATCAGCATTCAAAACATTGATGTTTTTTAAACAGCTCTATTTATACACCCTGTTTTATGCATTGTATTGAAAATTTAACGGCTTAAGTTAATATACACCTGCATTTTTGCAAATTGTTGCTTATCCGCTTATAGTAGGATTAAAATATCTGGTAGTTTGTTTGAAAACTGTTTTGGATACCAAGTTAATAATGATGTTTTAATATTTAAGCTTGTATCTCCTTTTCCATATTTTCAGATATATATTATGTTTGTTTTATAGGATAAATAGTGTTGCAACACTTAGACAAATTTTTATTTTCTATTTTTTATGTATTATTTTATTTAGGCGATGTATGAACTTTTTATGTAAAGATATATACTTGTATTAAATATTAATTTTATTTAAGGTTATATTATTTTTTGGTGAGATTCATTGACTAATATTATAGTCTTTTCCTTCTTAAGAGAGAGGACATTTATATTTTCATAGTTTTTTACCCCTAGTGCTATTTTTAGCGCCCCCCCCCCCCTTAATTCTTTTGTTCATTTCTATCTGGGAAGTAAATAGTTGGAGGTAGAGGATTAGAGATAATTAACTCTAGAGCTTAATTATTTTCTCTTTTTTCAAATTACTCTTATTTACCTCTAGGAGGAGGCAAAGATTACCAAACCCCAAGAGTTCTATAAAATCCCTCCCACCTCACACATACCTCAGTCTAACATATAGCCACGCAAGTGAGGGGAAAAAAAAAAAAGAAAAAAAAAAAGGAATAAGAGCTATAGAAGGAGCAGGGAAAAAAACTAACCCCAGGAAAACAAAGAGTGGGTTCTCGTGGACACCACTAAGAAAGAAGGTAAGCATAAATTATGTTTTCTTTTATACAGGTGGTGAAATTCCATGATCCTTTACTCATGGGAACAAATATTGAAACTGTGGAGTCCATGAGTAATAACATAAATGAAGGTATTAAAATAATTTAATTTCACTGAGAAAATAAATTCACAAACTCAATATATTTTTTTTAAATGCACTTAAACAGAAAGGCAAAAAAAAAAAAGTCAAACTTAGACAATTGCTTGAAGAACCTTTCTACCAAAGGCTGCTTCAGAAGAAGCAAAAACATGAAAATGATAACATTTTGTAAAAGTATGCAAAGACCAAGTAGCTGCCTTGCAAATTTGATCAACTGAAGCCTCATTCTTGAAAGTCCAAGAAGTGGCAACTGACCTTGTCCTTGTAGAATAAGCAGTATTCCACTGCGGTGGAGGCTGACCTGTCTTCAAATAAGCTTTGTGAATCAAAAATTTTATCCAAGAGGCTAAAGAAATAGCAGAGGCCTTCTGACCTTTCCTAGGACTAGAAAAAAGAACAAACAAACTAGAAGTTTGTCTAAAATCCTTAGAAGTATCAACATAATATTTCAACATCCTAACAACATTCAAATAATGCAAAGTTCTAATCTTACAATTAGGACATAAAGAAGAAACAATACTCTCACTACTAATGTAGCCTGGAGAAACAACAGCGTTATCCTGATAAAAAATCAGAAAAGCAGGTTCACAAGAAAGAGCAGATGATTCCATGGAGGAGAAAACGTCTTGATAACAGGTTTAATACAAACCAAAGCCAGAACAAAACTATGAACCTCAGGAAGATTAGCAATCTTTCTGCAGAACAAAACGGAAAGAACAGAATATGGCCTCTCAGAGAACTGGCAGATAGGCCCTTATCTAAACCATCCTGCAAAAACTGCAGAATCCTAGGAATTCAGAAAGAATGCCAGGAAAAAATGTGACATATAATAAAGGCCTACTATCTTGTGATAGATTTTCCTATGTCTAAGAACTAAGCATTCAATTTCCATGCCATCAAGTTTAGAGATTTGAGATCCGGATGGAAAACGAACTTTGGGACAGAAAGTCTGACTGCAGACAAAGAGGCCAAGGAGGGCAACTGGACATCTGAACCAGATTCGCATACCAAATTCTGCAAGGCCCTGCTGGGGAAATTAGGATTACAGACGACTTTTCTAGTCTTATCTTGGAAATCAGTGTAGGAAGAAAAAAAACCCAGGTGAAAACAGATAAGCGGGTTGAAAAGACCAAAGATTTAACTATCCTGCCTGAGTATCCCTAGACCTTGCAAAGTACCTGGGAAGTTTGTTGTTCAAATGAAAGGCCGTCAGATATATTTATGTAAGACCCCAAAGATCCACAATCTGATTAAACATATCCTGATGAAGAGAACACTCCCCTGGATGCAGAGATTGATGATTGAGAAAGTTTGCCTCCCAATTCTTCACTCCTGGAATATGAATTGCAGAGACTAGACAAAAAATGGCTCCTGCCCAGGAGAGAATACAAAAACATAATTTATGTAAGAACTTACCTGATAAATTCATTTCTTTCATATTAGCAAGAGTCCATGAGCTAGTGACGTATGGGATATACATTCCTACCAGGAGGGGCAAAGTTTCCCAAACCTCAAAATGCCTATAAATACACCCCTCACCACACCCACAATTCAGTTTAACGAATAGCCAAGAAGTGGGGTGATAAAAAAGTGCGAAAGCATATAAAATAAGGAATTGGAATAATTGTGCTTTATACAAAAATCATAACCACCACAAAAAAAGGGCGGGCCTCATGGACTCTTGCTAATATGAAAGAAATGAATTTATCAGGTAAGTTCTTACATAAATTATGTTTTCTTTCATGTAATTAGCAAGAGTCCATGAGCTAGTGACGTATGGGATAATGATTACCCAAGATGTGGATCTTTCCACGCAAGAGTCACTAGAGAGGGAGGGATAAAATAAAGACAGCCAATTCCTGCTGAAAATAATCCACACCCAAAATAAAGTTTAATGAAAAACATAAGCAGAAGATTCAAACTGAAACCGCTGCCTGAAGTACTTTTCTACCAAAAACTGCTTCAGAAGAAGAAAATACATCAAAATGGTAGAATTTAGTAAAAGTATGTAAAGAGGACCAAGTTGCTGCTTTGCAAATCTGATCAATCGAAGCTTCATTCCTAAACGCCCAGGAAGTAGAAACTGACCTAGTAGAATGAGCTGTAATCCTTTGAGGCGGAGTTTTACCCGACTCAACATAGGCAAGATGAATTAAAGATTTCAACCAAGATGCCAAAGAAATGGCAGAAGCTTTCTGGCCTTTTCTAGAACCGGAAAAGATAACAAATAAACTAGAAGTCTTTCGGAAAGACTTAGTAGCTTCAACATAATATTTCAAAGCTCTAACAACATCCAAAGAATGCAACGATTTCTCCTTAGAATTCTTAGGATTAGGACATAATGAAGGAACCACAATTTCTCTACTAATGTTGTTGGAATTCACAACTTTAGGTAAAAATTCAAAAGAAGTTCGCAACACTGCCTTATCCTGATGAAAAATCAGAAAAGGAGACTCACAAGAAAGAGCAGATAATTCAGAAACTCTTCTGGCAGAAGAGATTGCCAAAAGGAACAAAACTTTCCAAGAAAGTAATTTAATGTCCAATGCATGCATAGGTTCAAACGGAGGAGCTTGAAGAGCCCCCAGAACCAAATTCAAACTCCAAGGAGGAGAAATTGACTTAATGACAGGTTTTATACGAACCAAAGCTTGTACAAAACAATGAATATCAGGAAGATTAGCAATCTTTCTGTGAAAAAGAACAGAAAGAGCAGAGATTTGTCCTTTCAAATAACTTGCGGATAAACCTTTATCTAAACCATCCTGAAGAAACTGTAAAATTCTCGGAATTCTAAAAGAATGCCAAGAAAAATGATGAGAAAGACACCAAGAAATATAAGTCTTCCAGACTCTATAATATATCTCTCTGGATACAGATTTACGAGCCTGTAACATAGTATTAATCACAGAGTCAGAGAAACCTCTTTGAACCAGAATCAAGCGTTCAATCTCCATACCTTTAAATTTAAGGATTTGAGATCCTGATGGAAAAAAGGACCTTGCGACAGAAGGTCTGGTCGTAGCGGAAGAGTCCACGGATGGCAAGAGGCCATCCGGACAAGATCCGCATACCAAAACCTGTGAGGCCATGCCGGAGCTACCAGACGAGCATTCCTTCAGAATCTTGGAGATTACTCTTGGAAGAAGAACTAGAGGCGGAAAGATATAAGCAGGATGATACTTCCAAGGAAGTGATAATGCATCCACTGCTTCTGGACAGATACCTGGGAAGTTTCTTGTTTAGATGAGACGCCATCAGATCTATTTCTGGAAGCTCCCACATTTGAACAATCTGAAGAAATAACTCTGAAGAGACCATTCGCCCAGATGCAACGTTTGGCGACTGAGATAATCCGCTTCCCAATTGTCTATACCTGGGATATGAACCGCAGAGATTAGACAGGAGCTGGATTCCGCCCAAACCAGAATTTGAGATACTTCTTTCATAGCCAGAGGACTGTGAGTCCCTCCTTGATGATTGATGTATGCCACCGTAGTGACATTGTCTGTCTGAAAACAAATGAACGATTCTCTCTTCAGAAGAGGCCAAGACTGAAGAGCTCTGAAAATTGCACGGAGTTCCAAAATATTGATCAGTAATCTCACCTCCTGAGATTCCCAAACTCCTTGTGCCGTCAGAGATCCCCACACAGCTCCCCAACCTGTGAGACATGCATCTGTTGAAATTACAGTCCAGGTCGGAAGCACAAAAGAAGCCCCCTGAATTAAACGATGGTGATCTGTCCACCACGTTAGAGAGTGTCGTACAATCGGTTTTAAAGATATTAATTGAGATATCTTTGTGTAATCCTTGCACCATTGATTCAGTATACAGAGCTGAAGAGGTCGCATGTGAAAACGAGCAAAGGGGATCGCGTCCGATGCAGCAGTCATAAGACCTAGAATTTCCATGCATAAGGCTACCGAAGGGAATGATTGTGACTGAAGGTTTCGACAAGCTGAAATCAATTTTAGACGTCTCTTGTCTGTTAAAGACAGAGTCATGGACACTGAATCTATCTGGAAACCCAGAAAGGTTACCCTTGTCTGAGGAATCAATGAACTTTTTGGTGAATTGATCCTCCAACCATGATCTTGAAGAAACAACACAAGTCGATTCGTATGAGATTCTGCTAAATGTAAAGACTGAGCAAGTACCAAGATATCGTCCAAATAAGGAAATACCACAATACCCTGTTCTCTGATTACAGACAGAAGGGCACCGAGAACCTTTGTAAAAATTCTTGGAGCTGTAGCTAGGCCAAACGGCAGAGCCACAAACTGGTAATGCTTGTCCAGAAAAGAGAATCTCAGGAACTGATAATGATCTGGATGAATCGGAATATGCAGATATGCATCCTGTAAATCTATTGTGGACATAAAATGCCCTTGCTGAACAAAAGGCAAGATAGTCCTTACAGTTACCATTTTGAACGTTGGTATCCTTACATAACAATTCAATATTTTTAGATCCAGAACTGGTCTGAAGGAATTCTCCTTCTTTGGTACAATGAAGAGATTTGAATAAAACCCCATCCCCTGTTCCAGAACTGGAACTGGCATAATTACTCCAGCCAACTCTAGATCTGAAACACAATTCAGAAATGCTTGAGCTTTCACTGGACTTACTGGGACACGGGAAAGAAAAAATCTCTTTGCAGGAGGTCTCATCTTGAAACCAATTCTGTACCCTTCTGAAACAATGTTCTGAATCCAAAGATTGTGAACAGAATTGATCCAAATTTCCTTGAAAAAACGTAACCTGCCCCCTACCAGCTGAGCTGGAATGAGGGCCGCACCTTCATGTGGACTTAGAAGCAGGCTTTGCCTTTCTAGAAGGCTTGGATTTATTCCAGACTGGAGATGGTTTCCAAACTGAAACTGCTCCTGAGGATGAAGGATCAGGCTTTTGTTCTTTGTTGAAACGAAAGGAACGAAAACGATTATTAGCCCTGTTTTTACCCTTAGATTTTTTATCCTGTGGTTAAAAAGTTCCTTTCCCAACAGTAACAGTTGAGATAATAGAATCCAACTGAGAACCAAATAATTTGTTACCCTGGAAAGAAATGGAAAGTAGAGTTGATTTAGAAGCCATATCAGCATTCCAAGTTTTAAGCCATAAAGCTCTTCTAGCTAAAATAGCTAGAGACATAAACCTGACATCAACTCTGATATCAAAAATGGCATCACAGATAAAATTATTAGCATGCTGAAGAAGAATAATAATATTATGAGAATCATGATCTGTTACTTGTTGCGCTAAAGTCTCCAACCAAAAAGTTGAAGCTGCAGCAACATCAGCCAAAGATATAGCAGGTCTAAGAAGATTACCTGAACACAGATAAGCTTTTCTTAGAAAGGATTCAATTTTCCTATCTAAAGGATCCTTAAACGAAGTACCATCTGACGTAGGAATAGTAGTACGTTTAGCAAGGGTAGAAATAGCCCCATCGACTTTAGGGATTTTGTCCCAAAATTCTAATCTGTCAGACGGCACAGGATATAATTGCTTAAAACGTTTAGAAGGAGTAAATGAATTACCCAATTTATCCCATTCTCTGGAAAAAACTTCAGAAATAGCATTAGGAACAGGAAAAACTTCTGGAATAACCACAGGAGATTTAAATACCTTATCTAAACGTTTAGAATTAGTATCAAGAGGACCAGAATCCTCTATTTCTAAAGCAATTAGTACTTCTTTAAGTAAAGAACAAATAAATTCCATTTTAAATAAATATGAAGATTTATCAGCATTAATCTCTGAGACAGAATCCTCTGAACCAGAAGAGTCATCAGAATCAGAATGATGATGTTCATTTAAAAATTCATCTGTAGAGAGAGAAGTTTTAAAAGATTTTTTATGTTTACTAGAAGGAGAAATAACAGACATAGCCTTCTTGATGGATTCAGAAACAAAATCTCTTATGTTATCAGGAACATTCTGCACCTTAGATGTTGAAGGAACTGCAACAGGCAATGGTACATTACTAAAGGAAATATTATCTGCTTTAACAAGTTTGTCATGACAATTAATACAAACAACAGCCGGAGGAATAGCTACCAAAAGTTTACAGCAGATACACTTAGCTTTGGTAGTTCCAGCACTAGACAGCGATTTTCCTGAAGTATCTTCTGACTCAGATGCAACGTGAGACATCTTGCAATATGTAAGAGAAAAAACAACATATAAAGCAAAATTGATCAAATTCCTTAAATGACAGTTTCAGGAATGGGAAAAAATGCCAATAAACAAGCTTCTAGCAACCAGAAGCAAAGAAAAATGAGACTGAAATAATGTGGAGACAAAAGCAACGCCCATATTTTTTGGCGCCAAATAATACGCCCACATTATTTGGCGCCTAAATGCTTTTTGGCGCCAAAAATGACGCCACATCCGGAACGCCGACATTTTTGGCGCAAAAGGACGTCAAAAAATGACGCAACTTCCGGCGACACGTATGACGCCGGAAACAGAAAAGATTTTTTGCGCCAAAAAAGTCCGCGCCAAGAATGACGCAATAAAATGAAGCATTTTCAGCCCCCCGCGAGCCTAACAGCCCACAGGGAAAAAAAGTCAAATTTTTAAGGTAAGAAAAAATTATTGATTTAAATGCATTATCCCAAATATGAAACTGACTGTCTGAAAATAAGGAATGTTGAACATTCTGAGTCAAGGCAAATAAATGTTTGAATACATATATTTAGAACTTTATAAATAAAGTGCCCAACCATAGCTTAGAGTGTCACAGAAAATAAGATTTACTTACCCCAGGACACTCATCTACATGTTTGTAGAAAGCCAAACCAGTACTGAAACGAAAATCAGCAGAGGTAATGGTATATAAATAAAAGTATATCGTCGATCTGAAAAGGGAGGTAAGAGATGAATCTCTACGACCGATAACAGAGAACCTATGAAATAGACCCCGTAGAAGGAGATCACTGCATTCAAATAGGCAATACTCTCCTCACATCCCTCTGACATTCACTGCACGCTGAGAGGAAAACCGGGCTCCAACTTGCTGCGGAGCGCATATCAACGTAGAATCTAGCACAAACTTACTTCACCACCTCCATAGGAGGCAAAGTTTGTAAAAACTGAATTGTGGGTGTGGTGAGGGGTGTATTTATAGGCATTTTGAGGTTTGGGAAACTTTGCCCCTCCTGGTAGGAATGTATATCCCATACGTCACTAGCTCATGGACTCTTGCTAATTACATGAAAGAAATACTTCCATCATTGCTAAGGAACTGCAAGCTACCCCCCTGATGGTTGATATAAGCTACTGCTGTGACATTGTCTGTCTGGAAATGAAGATGAGACTCCCTTTTCAGCAGAGACCAAACTTTAAGGGCCCCAACAATAGCATGGAGTTCTTGAACATTGATTGGTAACCTCCCATCCCAAGGATCTCAAACTCCCTGTGCTCTCAGACCCCCAACCTGAAAGAATCCCATCTGTAAAGATCACAGTCCAGGTAGGATGCGCAAAAGAAGCCCCCTGAATAATAAAAAGGCTCAATCATGATGATTAAGTGCCGCAGGGCACGAAACGTGTAAGTATTGGGTCTTCTCTCCTCCAACAACATGTATTTTTAAAAATATTTTCAATAAACTTGTCCGTTTTACCTTTAAAAGCCACTGGAGTGCAGCCGCCTCTTTCACTATTGTATCTACATCTTGCTCAGCCGTTGGACTTGCACAGCACCTAATAACTTTGGAACACTTGACTTTCCGTAGCTGCCTCGCTTTAGTACGTTCACAAGATTATGGATCTAGCCTTAATCTAGAAGCGGTGCTGTGTGTTAGTATTGAGAAAAAAACTTCCTCTGGGAGGCCGTGTTCTGAATCCTATTTGATATCCCTGAGAAACCAAGCCTCCTGAAAGAGGCTAAATCTGCCCCCAATCAGAAATTCCAGATCTGGGCTGACCCTCGTGCAGTTTTAGTAGTAGGCATCAATTTCTTACACTGCTTTGACTTGTTTCAGTTAGCATTAGGTCTCCAGAATGAACCAGAGGAACCTTGCTTTTGAGCAGAGGAGTCCGCTTTCTGTTGCTTATTCTGATGAAAGGAACAAAAATGGTTAGAAGCTTTGGATTTCCCTCTAGACTTTCTGGCTTGAGAAAGAAAAGCCCCTTTACCTCCAGTAACACTTGAAATAAATGAATCTAAATCAGAACCAAATAACTTTGTTCCTAAAAGGAAAGAGACAATCTAGATTTAGACACCATATCAGCAGACCAGGATTTAAGCCACAAGGCCCTCCTGGCAAGTACTGCCATATACATGCTACTGACATTAATCTTCATAATATCAAAAACAGCATCACAAATAAAAGAATTGGCACTTTGAAGCAAACCCAATATATTTGCCCTAACAGAGTCATCAAAATACTGCTCTAAAAGACTAGACAACCCGTAAGTAGAAGCAGCAGCTACATCAGCAAAAGAAGTAGCTGGTCTGACAAAATAACCTGCATGTAAATAGCACCATCTATGAAAAGATTTTAAATTTCTATCTAAAGTGTCCTTAAAAGAAGTACTGTGATCTAAAGAAATAGTAGTACATTTACCAAAAATCTAAATTAGGAGCAAGTAAAGGATATAATATTTTAAACCTTGCAGGAGTAGTAAAATATAATTCCCTAGAGATCATGTCAGATACAGCATCGGGCACAGGGAAAACCTCTGATCTTTAACCCCTAAAGTAATTAACACTTCCCTTAAAAAAAACAACTAATATATTCAACTGTAAACAAAAAAGAGGAAATATCAGGTTCAACATCAGGTGAGGAATCCTCATCCCCAGAGGAAACTGTATGTCTCCCTGGTTCCAGGACACATAGTACTTGTAGAAGATAAAATATGAACTGGCCTTTAAAGATTGTTTAAGGCGGGAGAGCAGCCGACGCTGCAGTATTGCTAAAAAAAAAAATAAGTCAGGAGGCAATACCCCAGCATTATCCTATAATGAACAAAGAGTAGGTGCATTATCACCCAGAAAAACAGCATTAGATTGTTCTGACTGCATTAACAAATCTAAGCATGAGCCACATAAATAAGATGGAGAAGGCTCTTGAGCTTTTTCTTACAATAAGCACATCTAATAATGATAGAAGGGTATAAACTTAAGAAAAAAGAATACACTTTATAAGCACTCCCAGGTCGATTGCAAGGAATATCTATTATATAAATTGTGATGACTAAATTCATTCCAAGGATGGAGATAGGGATACAAGAAAATTGACTATAGTTAAAATATAACTTTTATTGGGGTCAAAAAATAAAATAGGACAAATTAATTAAAAACACACTTAAGCGCCGACTGTAGTAAAATGAGATTAGCGTGGCATAATGTTAATCAACAATAGTGCACCCAAGCACTACTTCTATTCAAGGGTATCACCAATATTAGCTACATGCATACGGGTCAAGTATCAGTTATTTACCAAAAAATTATCAATTATTATTGATTTGGACCACTGTGTTGCAAATAGTGGCTCTGCAAGCGAAAAAGTGGAGTGTATAGATTGCCACTGTTGTTTGAAAGCGGGCGATAGGACAATTGGTAGTGACGAATTAGATGTAAATAAAATTAGGTACTACCCAAATACTATTGGTAAATAAAAAACAAAGGTATAATAATTGAAATCTTAACTCAGTTATTCACTGAATTTAGAAAATAATACCGAATACAACCCTGAAATATTAAATCAGTAGGTAAGGTAAGGACATATAATTGTGTTGATAACACTTTTAGTTGTTGGTAGGTTACCCTGGTATTAGGAGTACCTAGGTGTGCTTATTGACACTGCTGATAGTATAGTACACTAGGGTCCTATATCATGCTCAATGAGAGTAGATTTTTAACAGTGACCGAGTGTTGCTATTAATACTTCTTGACAGCCCGTGTATACCACAGGATAACTTGATGGGGTTCAATAAATGACACTTTAGTGATATTATTCGTTTGCTAGAGTAATACTAGATAAAGTGAAATTACCCAGACAGATCACCAAACGATCTGAGTAACGGTTATATAATGTGACACTGCTGATAGTACAGGGAGTGCAGAATTATTAGGCAAATGAGTATTTTGACCACATCATCCTCTTTATACATGTTGTCTTACTCCAAGCTGTATAGGCTTGAAAGCCTACTACCAATTAAGCATATTAGTTGATGTGCATCTCTGTAATGAGAAGGGGTGTGGTCTAATGACATCAACACCCTATATCAGGTGTGCATAATTATTAGGCAACTTCCTTTCCTTTGGCAAAATGGGTCAAAAGAAGGACTTGACAGGCTCAGAAAAGTCAAAAATAGTGATATATCTTGCAGAGGGATGCAGCAATCTTAAAATTGCAAAGCTTCTGAAGCGTGATCATTGAACAATCAAGCGTTTCATTCAAAATAGTCAACAGGGTTGCAAGAAGCGTGTGGAAAAACCAAGGCGCAAAATAACTGCCCATGAACTGAGAAAAGTCAAGTGTGCAGCTGCCAAGATGCCACTTGCCACCAGTTTGGCCATATTTCAGAGCTGCAACATCACTGGAGTGCCCAAAAGCACAAGGTGTGCAATACTCAGAGACATGGCCAAGGTAAGAAAGGCTGAAAGACGACCACCACTGAACAAGACACACAAGCTGAAACGTCAAGACTGGGCCAAGAAATATCTCAAGACTGATTTTTCTAAGGTTTTATGGACTGATGAAATGAGAGTGAGTCTTGATGGGCCAGATGGATGGGCCCGTGGCTGGATTGGTAAAGGGCAGAGAGCTCCAGTCCGACTCAGACGCCAGCAAGGTGGAGGTGGAGTACTGGTTTGGGCTGGTATCATCAAAGATGAGCTTGTGGGGCCTTTTCGGGTTGAGGATGGAGTCAAGCTCAACTCCCAGTCCTACTGCCAGTTTCTGGAAGACACCTTCTTCAAGCAGTGGTACAGGAAGAAGTCTGCATCCTTCAAGAAAAACATGGATTTTCATGCAGGACAATGCTCCATCACACGCGTCCAAGTACTCCACAGCGTGGCTGGCAAGAAAGGGTATAAAAGAAGAAAATCTAATGACATGGCCTCCTTGTTCACCTGATCTGAACCCCATTGAGAACCTGTGGTCCATCATCAAATGTGAGATTTACAAGGAGGGAAAACAGTACACCTCTCTGAACAGTGTCTGGGAGGCTGTGGTTGCTGCTGCACGCAATGTTGATGGTGAACAGATCAAAACACTGACAGAATCCATGGATGGCAGGCATTTGAGTGTCCTTGCAAAGAAAGGTGGCTATATTGGTCACTGATTTGTTTTTGTTTTGTTTTTGAATGTCAGAAATGTATTTTTGTGAATGTTGAGATGTTATATTGGTTTCACTGGTAAAAATAAATAATTGAAATGGGTATATATTTGTTTTTTGTTAATTTGCCTAATAATTATGCACAGTAATAGTCACCTGCACACACAGATATCCCCCTAAAATAGCTATAACTAAAAACAAACTAAAAACTACTTCCAAAACTATTCAGCTTTGATATTAATGAGTTTTTTGGGTTCATTGAGAACATGGTTGTTGTTCAATAATAAAATTAATCCTCAAAAATACAACTTGCCTAATAATTCTGCACTCCCTGTATAGTACACTAGGGTCCTATATAAAGCTCAATGAGAGTAGATTTTTAACAGTGACCGAGTGTTGCTATTAATACTTCTTGACAGCCCGTGTATACCACAGGATAACTTAATGGGGTTCAATAAATGACACTTTAGTGATATTATTCGTTTGCTAGAGTAATACTAGATAAAGTGAAATTCCCCAGACAGATCACCAAACGATCTGGGTAACGGTTATATAATGTGACAAGAAGTAATGCAGTCACTTAAATGACAATACTCGTATTGTGAGTCCAATATCCTCTCATTAAATTATGGTACTATGATCTTTAACCATGCATTTATAGTTGCTGGTATATCTTGCCGGAAATAGTTCTGTGCCTGAAACAAAATATTATAAGTAAACACTTGCGATTGCCAGTGTATATTGGACTGTGTCATAACACCAGAATTTAAATTATAGATTGTAGTGTATCATTCCCTTAATTAGGACATTAGATTGAGACAGATGCCCTTATGTGAATAACATGCCAAGCACTTAAATGTCATGTACCCTGTACGTCTTAAATAATAGATACAGTTGTTACTATATTAAACTTTTGAGAAAGAATCATTAACGTAGTATCGACTTGAACAGTTGTTTAACAAATTGAGCTAAATATAGTAAGTGTTGCACTCGCACCTGTCTGATCCAGTTAAATAGGGAGCTATATAGACCCGTGGATCAAATATTAATAGTCCCCGGTTGTACAACACACATGCGTGTGTTTATACCGGCCACTTAGGTTGAGAAAATAATGCGGTAGATTCGCTTAATCAGTGCCAAAGAATTTTTAGCTGTCTGTGTCCACGCTCTGTCAAGCACCAGCGGACACACAGTGGCTACCAATTATGTATTGTCACGATCGCACTGTTTAGCATTAACAAATATATATTAATCTCTAGCTATGCGCCATTACACACGCACACACGCTGACCGTGGCAGACGTCCTAGGAGATGACTAGAGCTCTGTTGAATCTGATAAGTAAAACGTATTGTATAATCAGGATCCTTACACAACCAGAGTCATTCACACTAACTTATAGTCAGGTTAAGTAGATATTATATTCCATACACGCTTCTCAGAGGAATATTCATTCATTCACTCACTTTCACTATATTATTCAGGGATGAGTACAAAGTGCCAATAGTTATAAGTTGCCACTCATAATGTATTGTGCTATGTCATTAGTAAATGTTTGTAAGGCATAGACTTGATAAAATATTTGACTACAGTAAATTGTTCGGAAGCTTAAGGCTTACTAAAAACACAGGAGCTCCTAGAACTCCTCACCATTGCCCTAACGTCCCTTCTTGTGTCAAGAAGTATTAATAGCAACACTCGGTCACTGTTAAAAATCTACTCTCATTGAGCATGATATAGGACCCTAGTGTACTATACTATCAGCAGTGTCACATTATATAATCGTTACTCAGATCGTTTGGGGATCTGTCTGGGGAATTTCACTTTATTTAGTATCACTCTAGCAAACAAATAATATCACTACAGTGTCATTTATTGAACCCCATCAAGTTATCCCGTGGTATACACGGGCTGTCAAGAAGTATTAATAGCAACACTCGGTCACTGTTAAAAATCTACTCTCATTGAGCATGATATAGGACCCAAGTGTACTATACTATCAGCAGTGTCAATAAGCACACCTAGGTACTCCTAATACCAGGGTAACCTACCAACAACTAAAGGTGTTATCAACACAATTATATGTCCTTACCTTACCTACCGATTTAATATTTCAGGATTGTATTCGGTATTATTTTCTAAATTCAGTGAATAACTGAGGTAAGATTTCAATTATTATACCTTTGTTTTTTATTTACCAATAGTATTTGGGTAGTACCTAATTTTATTTACATCTGATTCGTCGCTACCAATTGTCCTATCGCACGCTTTCAAACAACAGTGGCAATCTATACACTCCACTTTTTCGCTTGCAGAGCCACTATTTGCAACATAGTAGTCCAAATCAATAATTTTTTGGTAAATAACTGATACTTGACCCGTATGCATGTAGCTAATATTGGTGATACCCTTGAACAGAAGTAATGCTTGGGTGCACTATTGTTGATTAACATTATGCCACGCTAATCTCATTTTACTACAGTCGGCGCTTAAGTGTGTTTTTAATTAATTTTTCCTATTTTATTTTTTGACCCCAATATGTTATATTTTAACTATAGTCAATTTTCTTGTCTCCCTATCTCCATCCTTGGAATGAATTTAGTCATCACAATTTATATAGATATTCCTTGCAATCGACCTGGGAGTGCTTATAAAGAGTATTCTTTTTTCTTAAGTTTGTATTCAAGTCTATACACATAGCACCCACATTAAGCTGTACCAGTCGGCCAAATAAAGAAAAGACAGGTCTCTTATATACAAGTAGTGCCATTGGTAATTCTCCTAATGATAGAAAGGTGTATAGGAGACTCCGTTTCTTGGGTAGATTTAGGGACAGAATCCTGCTGCTCCATTATAGCATACGGCAAAGCAAAGCAATAAAGACTAAAAGCCCCTTAAAAAGCTATTGAGGAATGGAAATTACTTACCCCCTCCTAAGCAGCTTTTTTTTAAAAAGAGTCACAGGTACAATGCACGCTAAGCTGAACTGCAAAACAAAGCAGGAGAAAACAAAATTTACGCTTACCTGATACATTCTTTTCTTTCCTGGCATGGAGAGCCCACAAATCCATTCAATTTCTAGTGGGAATTCAACTCCTGCCCAACAGGAGGAGGCAAAGAACACCCCAGCAAAGCTGTTAAGTATCACTCCCACTTCCCATAAACCATCAGTTATTCAGCCGAAGGAATATGGAAAGAGAAGAGTACACAAGGGTATAGAGGTGCCTGAGGTTTAAAAGAAAAATAAGTAACACCGACTTATAAATTAAGGGCGGTCGTGGACTCTCCATGCCAAGAAAGAAAATAATTTATCAGGTAAGCATAAATTTTGTTTTCTTTCCAATGGCATGGAGAGTCCACAAACCCATTCAATTACTAGAGGGAACCAATACCCAAGCTAGAGGACACAGAATGGAAGGGAGGGAGAACAAGACAGGTGCACCTAAACAGAAGGCACCACCGCTTGAAGAATTTTCCTCCCAAAGGAAGCCTCAGATGAGGCAAAAACATCGAAATTGTAAAATTTGGAAAAACATAATTTATGCTTACCAGATCATTTCCTTTCCTTCCTGGCAGGGAGAGTCCATGACTTCATTCCTTACTGTTTAGAAATACAACACCTGGCCACCAAGAGGAGGCAAAAACACCCCAGCCAAAGGCTTAAATATCCCTTCCACAAGGAAAAGTAAGAGAAACATCAGGGTATAAAAGGTGCCAGAAGAAATAATATAAAAAGGGAGCCGCCCATCAAAATCATAAATTACAGGCGAGGTTGTGGACTCTCCCTGCCAGGAAGGAAAGGAATTTATCTGGTAAGCATAAATTATATTTTCCTTCCATAAGGCAGGGAGAGTCCACGACTTCATTCCTTACTGTTGGGAAAACTATACCCAAGCTCCAGAGGACACTGAATGAATAACGGGAGGGAACAAAAAAAAGAGGTGGACCCTATTCTGAGGGCACCACAGCCTGCAAAACTTTTCTCCAGAAAGTTGCTTCAGCCAAAATAAACACATCAAACTTGTAAAATTTAGAAAAAGTGTGTAAGGAGGACCACCTTACAAATCTGATCCATTGAGGCTTCGTTCTTAAAAGCCCAGGAGATAGCCACTGCTCTAGTGGAATCAGAAGTAATTCTATCAGGAGGCTGTCGTCCCACTGTCTCATAAGCTAAGTGGATGACACTCCTCAACCAGAAAGATAGTGAAGTCGTAGTAGCCTTCTGCCCCTTACACTTCCCTGTATAGATGACAAACAAAGAAGAAGATTGTCTGAATTCCTTAGAAGCCTGAAGCAAACGTTCCTACGCTGAAGAAGGTTTAGGACACAAGGAAGGAACAACAATCTCTTGATTAATGTTACCGGGGTTTTCCGAAAACCCGCCGAGGGCCGTTAAATGGAAAAACCTGTTTTTTTGGCCTTCATTCTTGGACCAAATAACAGCCCAGGGCTATAATACGGTAGTCACTTATACCAGTCTGTAGGATGCTGATAGCCCCTCCAAATGATTTTAAAGTGCTAAGCCATAACAAATAAAAGAGGATGCTTTATTTTCTTGTAGTAAGTACATTTATTACCTCATGTACATTTTTTTAAAATAAAAAAAAAAGCATGTTAAATCAAACTGGCATTTCAATTTTTTTAATATAACCTAATATAACCTAATACCAGTATAACCTAATATACATATGGCATCTGGTAAAATGTTCATGTAACTCTCAAATAGGAACTTTTTTTTTATTTATTATGGTAACATCAAATAAGTAAAACTGACTTTCAAAATTTTTAATACAAACAAGTAACCAACATATATATGGTACCATAGTCCATATTGTCTGATTAAATCTTCATGAACTTTCAAAGCCTTTGAATTCCAACTCGTCATCACTTTTGAACAATCCAAGTATATCTTCATCTGTACTGGTACTGGAAATTTCACTTTCTGCATCGTGGTCATCATCATCATAATCATCTTCTCTTTCATTTTCATTAGAGACAGATAAAACCTCAACTAAGCGTGTGTTCAACAGTTTGTTTTTCACTGTCTGCCCACAGGGTGCTATTCCACAGCATTGAAAAGCACGACTTATGCTTTCTTTGTTGAGACTGACTACAGCATGAGCCACAAAGTCCACTATTTGTTGATAGGAAGGTTTTTTGCGATAACCTTTGTTTGTATACTCCTTTTCGCTATTGGCAAACCAATCTTCCCACTGAGCACGAAGTGCTTTTTTGAATGGACCATTGATTGCTCTAATGGCTGTAGATAGGATGTTGTTTTGGGAGGGATAAGTTTGACAACTGTATTCCTATGCTGAAATGCCTCCCACAATTCAGACTTCTTGTGTGCTGAGCATTCATCCATGAACAATACAGATTTCTCAATGTTGAATAATCGAGATACTCGCTGTCCAAACACATTTTGAATCCACAAAAGCATACGTTCATAGGTCATTGATCCCTTATTAGATACCGTTAAATAAATATTTTTTGGTACCTTAACTTTTGGAACTTTTTTTAAACCTTTAAGGATTATCATTGTTTTTATAACACTGCCAGCAGCATTAACACATAACACAGCGGTAAAGCGAGCTTTAGTAGCACCACAGTGGCTAGCATCCACATTTTTATTGCCAACAAAGTCTATCGTGGATGAGCTTAACATGTCAATATATACAGGTGTCTCATCCATATTGTAAATGTGGTCAGCTTCCAAATCTGCTGTTAGTGAAGGTATACTGTCCAAATAGCCGCGTGCAATTTGTGCCTTTTCTCCTAGAGTTTTATTGTCTGCTTGACCTACATGTGTAACCTTTCTCACAGATAGCTTGTTACGTTTCATAAAGTTTGATATCCACTTATCAGAGCACTTGAATTCCGCTGTTTCTATTTCATGCTCTTGTGCAATTACAAAAGCCTGTTCACGTAAACGGCGATAATTAACAGTCAGTTTATTTGCACGTTGTTCCCTAACCCACTGTAATAGTACAGTTTCTAAATGTGCATGTTGTGGTCCTCGACCACCACCAGCAGATCTGCGCCTCTTCTTGTCTGGGATAGTTGTCAGTTCAGATTCCCTTTGGCACCATTCACGTATACGTTTTCTATCAATACCCAACTCTCTTGCGGCTTCAGATAAATTACCAGAAAGTTCTTTTACTCTTTTAACAGCATCTAACTTGTCACTGATAGTATATGACTTTTGCACACGTTTTGGTACCAGTTTGGATTTGGGGTATAGGTATAGGTACTGTTTTACCTATGTAATTACCTATGTAATTCAATCTGGGCAGAGCAGAGATTAAATATATATTTTTTATTTAAGATAATACCTGATTTTCACCCCACCTAGGATCAATGCTATGTTTTTATTATTTGGACTCCAGCCGGTAACTTGCAACTCCAAGCAGAGCTATACTTATACGTATTTTATTGGAACATGTGAGCTGCCTGCAGGGGATTGGTTGGAGGAATTTGATTGACATAGAGCACACCAATACAGTGAAGATCCTGACCGGATGTAGGCTATGGAGCTCGAGTATCAGGCTCAGGCATAGGGAAGGCTGCCGCATTGATTTACAGAGCTTTATGGGCAGACTGTCAGTCAGACTGTGTCCCTGTGTGACTCGAGTCGTCAGGATACATAACAGGTTGTGTTAGTAAAATGCTTCACAGTTTGTACGGTAGGTAGTAGAAAAGATGTTCAGGGGCACCAGGCTTAATGTATAAAACTTTAATTTATTGGTAAAGTATGGTACAATTTAAAACCAACAAGTTTTATGGATGAAGCCTGGTGCCCCTGAACATCTTTTCTACTACTGGTACCTAGATTGCTAAGGGGAAGGAGAGCACAGGCGTATATATTAGGATCTGTCACATTTGAGAGTGCAGGGCAGGTGACCGGAAAGAATCGAGTGGGTGTGACGTCATCTGGGGACGCGGGAGGTTGATGTAGGGAGAGGAAGCACACTGTAATAGGACAGAGGCGCTCAAGGAGTGAGTCCGGGGCGTATATACTGCCTTCTCCTGTGGACCGACCTAGCCGACGACAACAGGACATCGCACATGATTAAAAAGACCGGTAAGCCCTTTTTGCCCGCCTTGATAATGTTTAACCCCATATAACCGCCCACCTAAAATAAGCGCCCATGTGCGGCTTATCGGGTGGGCGGGTTTCCGGAAAACCCCGGTACGATCCAACACCACCTTAGGGAGGAACCCTAATTTAGTGAGTAAAACCGCCTTATCAGCATGAAAAACCAGATAAGGGGGGTCACACTGCAAAGCAGAAATCTCAGAAACTCTGCGCGCAGAAGCAATAGCCATAAAAAAAAGAACCTTCCAAGATAACAATTTAATGTCCACAGTATGCATAGGCTCAAACTGAGTCTGCTGCAAAACACTAAGAACAAGAATGAAGCTCCAAGGCGGAGCCCCACATCTAAACACAGGTCTGATCCTAGTCAAAGCCTTACCAAAGGACTGCACATCTGGAAGCTCAGCCAATCTTTTGTGCAGTATTACAGACAGGGCCAATATCTGTCCCTTCATGGAACTAACAGATTAACCCTTCTCCAGTCCATCCTGGAGAAAAGATAAAATTATGGCAACCTTAACCTTATGCCAGGAAAAACCACGCTCTTCATACCAGTACAAGTAAGTCCTCCACACTTTATGGTAGATACGAGTAACTGGTTTACGAGCTTGAACCAGAGTGTCGATAACACTCTCAGAAAACCCTCTCTTGGCTAAGACTTAGCATTCAATATCCACGCAGTCAGCCTCAGAGAATCTAGATTTTGATGAACGAAGGGACCGTGTATCAGCAGATCTCTGCGACAAGGTAACCTTTACTAAGAAGATGAGGACATCCCCACTAGATCCGTAAACTACGTCCTACGCGGCTATGAGGGAGCAATCAGAATCACTGATGCTCGCTCCTGCTTGATGCGAGCCACCTCACGAGGGAGAAGCAGTAATGGAGGAAAAAGATATATGAGTTTGAACCTCCATGGTACTGATAGGGCATCTTATCAATTCTGCCTGAGGATCCCTTAATCTCGACCCGTACATGGGTAGTTTGGTATTGAGGCGGGATGCCATGAGATCTATCTACGGCTCCCCTCACTCGCTGCAAACACCTCGGGTGGAGAGACCATTCCCCTGGGTGAAAGAATTGCCTGCTGAGGAAGTCCGCTTCCCAGTTGTCCACACTCGGAATGTGGATCACTGACAACAAACATCTGTGAGTCTCCGCCCACTCTAGTATCTGAGATACTTCTCTCATCGCCAAGGGACTTCTTGTTCCCCCCTGATGATTGATGTAGGCAACCAAAGTTATACTGTCTGATTGAAATCTTATAAACTGGGAAAAACCCAGAAGGGGCCAAGCCTTCAAGGCACTGAAGATTGCCTGGAGTTCCAAAATATTGATCGGAAGGGGGGACTCCTCTTGAGTCCACAGACCTTGTGCTGTCTTGGCACCCCAAAAGGCTCCCCAGCCGGAAAGGCTTGCGTCTGTAGTCACAATCTCCAGGGATGGTTTTAAGAAGCACGTGTCTTGGGACAGATGATCTGGACAGAGCCACAAAGAGAGCAGGTATCTCGATTGAGACAGATCTAAATGGTCGCCTTTCCATTGTCTCAGCATGCATAGTTGTAAGGGTCTGAGATAGAATCTGGCAAAAGGAATGATGTTCATACAAGACACCATTAGTCCGATCACCTCCATACACTGAGCCACTGAGGGTCTAAAGGAGGCCTGGAGGGCAAGACATGCAGAAGTTAGCTTGCAACGTCTCTGATCTGTGAGGAATATTCTCATGGATATGGAGTCTATTATTTTCCCCAGGAAATTCACAATTGTACGTGGAGTAAGAGAACTCTTTTCCAAGTTTATCTTCCATCCATGTGATCGAAAAAGATTGAGAAGGGACTCCAAATGTTCTTCCGCTAGACGAAAAGATGGTGCCTGTCCCAAGATATTGTCCAGGTAAGGCGCTACTGCAATACCTCGTGTTCTGGCAACGACTTGAAAACCCCCCAGAAACGTCATAAATATCCTTGGAGCAGTAGCTAGGCCAAACGGAAGAGCTATGTACTGGAAGTGCTGGTCAAGAAAAGCAAACCTCAGGAACTGAAAATGTTCCCTGTAAATCGGAACGTGAAGGTATGCATCCTTCAGGTCTATTGTGGTCATAAACTGTCCTTCCTGAACCAGAGGAAGGATTGACAGTATTGTCTCCATCAGGGAACACCAAAAAACTTGTTTAGGCACTTTATGTCCAGAATTGGACGAAAAGTTCCCTCCTTCTTTGGAACCACGAAAAGGTTTGAATAAAACCCCAAACCTCTCTCTGCTGTAGGTACCGGGACAATTACTCCTAGAGAGGAGAGATCCCATACGCAACCTAAGAAGGCAGCCCTCTTTTCTGGACTAAAGAGTAGGAATCTGCCCTTGGGCGGATTAGACTTGAATCCTAAACTGTATCCTTGAGATACAACTTCCAGGACCCAAGAGTCCTGTACATCCTGGAACCAAGCATCTGAAAAAAGTGACATTCTGCCCCTACTCAATCCGATCAAGGATCGGGGGCAGTCTCTTCATGCCGATTTGTTCTCGGCGGGCTTCTTAGTCTGCTTGGACTTATTCCAGGAGTGAGCTGGCTTCCAAGTACTCTTGGGCTCTGGCTTCCAAGTACTCTTGGGCTGCCCGGAGTTGGATGAGGATTGCTGTCGTGACTTGAATATCCTTGAGGGGAGTCTCCACCTCAATGAGCTCCGACAGAATGTTGCACCAGTAGGTAGCTGCTCCAGCAAAAGCGGCTCCAGCTGCCGCCGGTTGAAATAAAAACCCTGTATGTTGAAAGATCTTTCACAGAAAAGTTTCCATTTTCTTATCCATAGGCTCGCTAAAAGAAGAATTCTCCTCCAGAGGGATAGTAGTATGCTTAGCCAGCATAGAGATAGCACCATCCACCTTAGGGATGGAGCCCCACAAATCTAATTGAGAGTCAGGGACCGGGAATAATTTTTTAAAAGTAGACAATGGGGAAAAATAAGTTTCTACTCTTTCCCATTCATTACTAATAATGTTCGCCATCTTAACGGGCACAGGAAAAGTCAGAGGGATCTTCCTATCTTCATAAACCCTGTCTAATTTAGGGATCTTAGGTTCCTCAGGGAGAGTAGCCTATGGAACATGTAGCGTAGACAGAGCCTTCTTTAATAAAAAACACAGATGCTCAATTTTAAATCTAAAGGAGGTTTAGAAACTGAAGTCTCAGACTCAGAAAGTTCACCCTCTGAAGCTACAGAGGTTAACTCATCCTCGGATAGCTGGGACATAGTAGCTAAATCCGACAAATATTTAGATGACTCTAGGTCAGGAGAACTATGTTTAACCTTTCTCTTTCGTTTGTTAGAGCGAGGCAAGGCACTCATGGCCACAGACACCGCTGATTGTAACTGCGCTTTAAAGTCCGCTGGAAAAAGGCCCCCTCGAGGATTAGTTGAGCTGCGGAGAACTGCATGTGGAGCGGGTAGTGTAGAAAGGGTAGTAATTTCTCTGGAACAAGATTCATAAGAAGGAGACGGCTCAGAGGGGCTAATAGCGCTATGAGTATTAGCAGGCTTGTCTCCCTTCTTAAACTTTAGAACAGTGTTTAGGCAAATGGAATAAAAAATTGAACAAGCGGGCAAACCATGGGCTCCCTCACAAAATATAAACAGGAATTATTAATCAGTACAGAAGGAGCGGAACCTTCTAATGTAGTATCAGAGTCCTCCATATCTTTGTATATACCCAAAGAAGGACAAACAAAAAGTGGGTGGGGCTGGGGCACTCACCACCTCATAGACTCAGACAGCTAGCAGTGAAAACGCTCTCCTCAGGAATGATGTCTGCAGCAGGATCTTACAAAATGAAAGAGACCACACCCGGTCACGTGGTGCGTAAGACAGGACTTCCCCTGCTATGAAAAACATAATTTATGTAAGAACTTACCTGATAAATTCATTTCTTTCAAATTAGCAAGAGTCCATAAGCTAGTGACGTATGGGATATACATTCCTACCAGGAGGGGCAAAGTTTCCCAAACCTCAAAATGCCTATAAATACACCCCTCACCACACCCACAATTCAGTTTAACGAATAGCCAAGAAGTGGGGTGATAAGAAAGGAGCGAAAGCATCAAAAATAAGGAATTGGAATAATTGTGCTTTATACAAAAAAATCATAACCACCACAAAAAGGGTGGGCCTCATGGACTCTTGCTAATATGAAAGAAATGAATTTATCAGGTAAGTTCTTACATAAATTATGTTTTCTTTCATGTAATTAGCAAGAGTCCATGAGCTAGTGACGTATGGGATAATAAATACCCAATATGTGGAACTTCCACGCAAGAGTCACTAGAGAGGGAGGGATAAAATAAAGACAGCCAATTCCGTTGAAAAATAATCCACTACCCAAAACAAAAGTTTTAATCTTAATAATGAAAAAAACTGAAATTATAAGCAGAAGAATCAAACTGAAACAGCTGCCTGAAGTACTTTTCTACCAAAAACTGCTTCAGAAGAAGAGAAAACATCAAAATGGTAGAATTTAGTAAAAGTATGTAAAGAGGACCAAGTTGCTGCTTTGCAAATCTGATCAATCGAAGCTTCATTCCTAAACGCCCAGGAAGTAGAAACTGACCTAGTAGAATGAGCTGTAATCCTTTGAGGCGGAGTTTTACCCGACTCAACATAGGCAAGATGAATTAAAGATTTCAACCAAGATGCCAAAGAAATGGCAGAAGCTTTCTGGCCTTTTCTAGAACCGGAAAAGATAACAAATAAACTAGAAGTCTTTCGGAAAGACTTAGTAGCTTCAACATAATATTTCAAAGCTCTAACAACATCCAAAGAATGCAACGATTTCTCCTTAGAATTCTTAGGATTAGGACATAATGAAGGAACCACAATTTCTCTACTAATGTTGTTGGAATTCACAACTTTAGGTAAAAATTCAAAAGAAGTTCGCAACACTGCCTTATCCTGATGAAAAATCAGAAAAGGAGACTCACAAGAAAGAGCAGATAATTCAGAAACTCTTCTGGCAGAAGAGATTGCCAAAGGAACAAAACTTTCCAAGAAAGTAATTTAATGTCCAATGCATGCATAGGTTCAAACGGAGGAGCTTGAAGAGCCCCCACCAATATCAGACGTCTCTTTTCTGTTAGAGACAAGGTCATGGACACTGAATCTATTTGGAAACCTAAAAAGGTTACTCTTGTCTGAGGAATCAAGGAACTCTTTGGTAAATTGATCCTCCAACCATGTTTTTGAAGAAACGACACAAGTCGATTCGTATGAGATTCTGCAGAATGTGAAGACTGAGCAAGTACCAAAATATCGTCCAAATAAGGAAATACCGCAATACCCTGTTCTCTGATTACAGATAGAAGGGCACCGAGAACCTTTGAAAAGATCCTTGGAGCTGTTGCTAGGCCAAACGGAAGGGCCACAAACTGGTAATGCTTGTCTAGAAAAGAGAATCTCAGAAACTGAAAGTGATCTGGATGAATCGGAATATGAAGATATGCATCCTGTAAATCTATTGTGGACATATAATGCCCTTGCTGAACAAAAGGCAGAATAGTCCTTATAGTTACCATTTTGAATGTTGGTATCCTTACATAACGATTCAATATTTTTAGATCCAGAACTGGTCTGAAGGAATTCTCCTTCTTTGGTACAATGAATAGATTTGAGTAAAACCCCAGACCCTGTTCCAGAACTGGAACTGGCACAATTACTCCAGCCAACTCTAGATCTGAAACACATTTCAGAAATGCCTGAGCCTTCACTGGGTTTATTGGAATGCGAGAGAGAAAAAATCTTCTCGCAGGCGGCCTTACCTTGAAACCTATTCTGTACCCTTGTGAAACAATGTTCTGAATCCAAAGACTGTGAATCGAATTGATCCAAATATCTTTGAAAAATCGTAACCTGCCCCCTACCAGCTGCGCTGGAATGAGGGCAGCACCTTCATGTGGACTTGGGAGCTGGCTTTGACTTTCTAAAAGGCTTGGATTTATTCCAGACTGGAGAAGGTTTCCAAACAGAAACCGTTCCTTTAGGGGAAGGGTCAGGCTTCTGTTCCTTATTCTGACGAAAGGAAAGAAAACGATTAGCAGCCCTGTATTTACCTTTAGATTTTTTGTCCTGAGGCAAAAAAGTTCCTTTCCCCCCCAGTAACAGTTGAAATAATAGAATCCAACTGAGAACCAAATAATGTATTACCTTGGAAAGAAAGAGAAAGCAAAGTTGACTTAGAAGACATATCTGCATTCCAAGTTTTAAGCCATAAAGCTCTTCTGGCTAAAATAGCTAAAGACATATACCTGACATCAATTCTAATGATATCAAAGATGGCATCACAAATAAAGTTATTAGCATGTTGAAGAAGTTTAACAATGCTATGAGTATTATGGTCTGACACTTGTTGCGCTAAAGCCTTTAACCAGAAAGTGGAAGCGGCAGCAACATCAGCCAAAGAAATAGCAGGCCTAAAAAGATTACCTGAACATAAATAAGCTCTCCATAGAAAGGATTCAATCTTCCTATCTAAAGGATCCTTAAAGGAAGTACTATCCGCCGTAGGAATAGTAGTACGTTTAGCAAGAGTAGAGATAGCCCCATCAACTTTAGGGATTTTGTCCCAAAACTCTAATCTGTCAGATGGCACAGGATACAATTTCTTAAACCTTTGAGAAGGAGTAAATGAAGTACCCAGATTATTCCATTCCCTAGAAATTACTTCAGAAATAGCATCAGGGACAGGAAAAACTTCTGGAATAACTAAAGGATCTTTAAAAACCGAATTTAAAAGCTTAGTAGATTTAGTATCAAGAGGACTAGACTCTTCCATATCTAATGCGATTAAAACTTCTTTAAGTAAAGAACGAATAAATTCCATTTTAAATAAATATGAAGATTTATCAGTGTCAATATCTGAGACAGAATAAATCCTCATCAGAAACAGACAAGTCAGAATGATGACGGTCATTTAAAAATTCATCTGAAAAATGAGAAGTTTTAAAAGACTTTTTACGTTTACTGGAAGGAGGAATAACAGACAGAGCCTTCCTAATAGATTTAGAAACAAATTCTTTTATATTAACAGGAACATCCTGAGCATTAGATGTTGAGGGAACAACAACAGGTAATGGAATATTACTAATGGAAATACTATCTGCATTAGCAAGTTTATCATGACATTCATTACAAACTACAGCCGGAGGAACAGTTACCACAAGTTTACAACAAATGCACTTAACTTTGCATCAGGCAGCGTCTTTCCAGAAGTAGATTCTGATCCAGGGTCAATATGCAATATGTAAAAGAAAAAACAACATATAAAGCAAAATTGATCAAATTCCTTAAATGACAGTTTCAGGAATGGGAAAAAATGCCAATGAACAAGCCTCTAGCAACCAGAAGCAATGAAAAAATGAGACTGAAATAATGTGAAAAAAAGGTGGAGACAAGAATGACGCCCACATTTTTTTGGCGCCAAAAATGACGCCCACATTTAAAAAATTTTGGCGCTAAGAATGACGCCACATCCGGTGACGCCGAAATTTTTTGGCGCAAAAACGTCAAAAAAATTACGCAATCACAAACAACTTCCGGCGTCAACTAGGGCGCCGGAAATGAAATTTTTTTTTGCGCCAAAAAAGTCCGCGGCAAAAATGATGCAATAAATTGAAGCATTTTCAGCCCCCGCGAGCCTAACAGCCCACAGGGAAAAAAGTCAATTGAAACAATTTTTAAGGTAAGAAAAAATTATCATTCATATGCATTATCCCAAATAATGAAACTGACTGTCTGAAATAAGGAATACTGATCATCCTGAATCATGGCAAATATAAGTTTAAAGACATATATTTAGAACTTTACATATAAAGTGCCCAACCATAGCTTAGAGTGTCACAAAAAATAAGACTTACTTACCCCAGGACACTCATCTACATATAGTAGATAGCCAAACCAGTACTGAAACGAGAATCCGTAGAGGTAAAGGTATATAAGAGTATATCGTCGATCTGAAAAGGGAGGTAAGAGATGAATCTCTACGACCGATAACAGAGAACCTATTAAATAGATCCCGTAGAAGGAGACCATTGAATTCAAATAGGCAATACTCTCTTCACATCCCTCTGACATTCACTGCACTCTGAGAGGAAAACCGGGCTCCAGCCTGCTGCGAAGCGCATATCAACGTAGAATCTAGCACAAACTTACTTCACCACCTCCACGGGAGGCAAAGTTTGTAAAACTGAATTGTGGGTGTGGTGAGGGGTGTATTTATAGGCATTTTGAGGTTTG
Source organism: Bombina bombina (assembly GCF_027579735.1). Taxonomy (NCBI): domain Eukaryota; kingdom Metazoa; phylum Chordata; class Amphibia; order Anura; family Bombinatoridae; genus Bombina; species Bombina bombina. Next base: position 682,841,931 of record NC_069500.1, on the reverse strand, counting down.
GGAAACTTTGCCCCTCCTGGTAGGAATGTATATCCCATACGTCACTAGCTCATGGACTCTTGCTAATTACATGAAAGAAATGGGCGCCAAGCTATTATGAGCTGCGCAACACTTCAAAAACGAAAGTGAAAACCGTTTGTTCCAAGCCGAAAAACACACAGTCTATGAGCCCCATTAAGCAGATATAAATCCCCAAGCTGTTCAAATAATCTCCCTGAAGGAGATATTAACCCTTGATCCTATCAAGGTATAAAGGAGCCACACTGTGACACTGTATAGTGTTTTAAAGTGTATATATAAAAAACAGTCTTACCCTCCAGGATCCATGCTGTGGAACAGGCACAGCCTCTCAAGTGTGACAGTCTTGCAGCAGCGCTTCTGACATGGACTTGAGTGTGTAACAGCAAGCAGTGAAACTCGTCAACACTGATTGCTCAGGAGTTGTTAGTGACAGTCTGGATGGGTTCGCAGAAAAACTTTCCCTGCATCTCCAGACTCTAACTTTCATCAATACTCCTACTGAGAGGTTGACATGATTACTTAAAATTCCAGTTCTTTCTTGAAGGGACATACCCATTACAGGACTATCCAAATCTTCTGACACTTCTCTGCCACCTCCTATAGTGACGAAAGGCAAATAATGACTGGGGGATAGGGGAAGTGGGAGGGATATTTAAGCCTTTGGCTGGGGTGTCTGTCTCCTCCTGGTGGCCAGGTGTTGTATTTCCCAACAGTAAGGAATGAAGTCGTGGACTCTCCTGCCTTATGGTAGGAAAGTATGCAACAAGGAACAAGTGGCCGCCTTGCATTTCTGTTCCACAGAAGTGTCATTTTTAAAGGCCCAAGAGAGGAGACAGTCCTAGTGGAAAGAGTCGTAATTCTCTCAGGAAACTGCTGTCCAGCTGTCTTATAAGCTAACCGAATAACACTTCTCAACCAAAAAGAAAGAGTAGAAGAAGTTACCTTCTGGTCCTTATCTTTACCAGAGAATACAACAAAAAAGACAGAAGACTGTCGAAGGTACCTAGTTGCCTGCAGATAGAACTGCAGAGTATGCACAACATCCAAGTTATGCAACAGACATTCCTTCTGACAAGAAGGATTAGGACAAAATGAAGGAATAACAATTTCCTGATTGATATTGCGGTCCAACACCACCTTAGAAAGAACTCCCAAATCAGTACAAAGGACCGCCTTATCCGCATAAAAAATAAGGTAAGGGGGATCACACTGCAGGGTCGATATCTCAAAGACTCTGCGAGTGGATGAAAAAGGGAGAAGAAACAAAACATTCCAAGATAAATTAATATCCACAGCGTGCATAGGCTCAAACAGAGCCTGCTGCAGAACCCAAAGAACAAGTTTAAGGCTCCATGGAGGAGCAACAGGTTCAAACAAATCTGACCAAAGCCTGAACAAAAGATTGAACATCTGCCAAATCTGCCAGACGTGTATGCAAAATAATAATAAAAGCAGAAATCTGACCCTTCAGAGTACTGACTGACAAACATTTCTCCAGGCCCTCTTGAAGAAAGGATAGGTGAGAGTTCCCCGCCTCCATGAGAAACCCCTAGATTCGCCCTTAGGTAATTCTTGCGTGTTACCGGCTTACGAGCCTGAAGCATGGTATCAATAACCCTTTCTAAATAAATCTTGTCTCGACAAGACTAGGTGTTCAACCTCCAAGCAGTCAGCTTCAGAGAATCTAGGTTTGGATGAAGAAAAAGACCCTGAAGCTTAAGGTCCTTCCTCAGAGAGACAATTTCCATGGGAAAAAGGATGACATACCAAATTCAGCAAGGCCAAGCTGGAGCAATCAGAATCCGCAAAGCCTACTCTTGTATGATACAGGCTATCCCCCTAGGATGAACCGGAGGAAACAGGAAAATGAGACCGAAGTCCCATGGGATCGCTAGAGCATCGACCAGAGCTGCATGCGG